>NW_028327177.1:46025206-46328236 GCF_987537825.1 Furipterus horrens
AAAACTTTACAATGTGAAAGAACAGAGAATAAAATATCAAGCAGCCTATTAAGTTTTGACAACTGGAACAAATACCTGAATTCCTACTCACAGGATTAGAAGCAGAATATTAGGGATGTGATAGATGCCACTTATGGGCATGTGACAGTAGCAAGAAGCAACATCTTCAGAAGGAAGACATCAACTATATGTAATGAAAAAAATGAATATGAATATTCAAGCTTCTGCTTTTCCTCAGCCCACAAAGAAAACTGTGTGTGTTTCCTGGGCTTTTGCTGAGTAAAAGAGAGAAAGTGAAGGAGTAAGAAAAGATCTGGGTAAGGGAAATTGAGAGAAATATTAACCAGGCTATATTTGAAAGGAGTTTATGGTGTTCTGAGAGGGGGTGAAGAAGACAAAACTTAAGGAAGATTTCCTGGGGCTGTGAATGTATTTTTCCTTTACCATTTGGAAAATCTTTTAATTTCAGTGTAATTAGAGATTCACAGGAAGTTGCAGAGGTAGTACTTAGGGGTCCCATGTACTCACTCCTTTATATGCTTGTTTGATGTCTTTATTTTTGTTTGTTTGTTTGAGATGTGACTCTACAGGGTTGTTTGGATGTTAGACTGGTGTTTTCTCCAACTGTAATATTCTGCTGAGACAGGCCATGCAAAGGTTTAGCTTTTAATATAGAAAGCAGACACAATAATTTTAAAAAGTACATCAGACAAAATGTGGTTAATGTGCACAAAGTCCTAAAAAACTAAATAGATCAGGAAATCTAGGCACTACCATACAATAATTGATATTAATAATTATGATCATGACTTACATAATAAAAGATTAGTATTCTCTGTTTAAGGAGGCAATGAAAAAGCATAAACTAAATTTATGGGTTTTATAGTCAAAAAATGGAAACAAACCAAATACCCACATGTAGGGAATCAGTAAGCTATAGTACATTTAGTCAATAGAAGAATGTACACACGTTAAAAAATGAAAGTATGTAAAACTATACACATATAATACATAGATATGGGGTGTCACAGGAAATGTCCACAGCATGAATTTATTATTTTACATGCTATAAAAGGCCTTTATTATAACCCCATCTTTGTGTGCATGTGTTTATATGTGACTTACCAGCTGTCTCTATGTTGTCAAATCTACTGGTCATTTCTTTGTCATCTTATTTGACCTCAAAGTAGCAATATGATGTAGTTAATCACTCATCTTCTTTTTAAGATACCATATTTTCTTAGTTTTCCTCCTGGTTCTTTCTTATCCATCTCCCCTTCTCCTGCTCTCTGCCTGGCCTCAATAAATGGAATGCTCTGTGGCTTCGTGTTGAGCTCTACTTTTTTCTCATGATTTATTGTCTCCTTAGGTGAACTTATAAAGTCTTTTGCTTTAAGTACCATCTGAATGCATATGACTTGAGATTTTTATTTCCAATCTTGGCTTTTCTCCCTAGCTTCAGACTCTTAAGCTTAACTCTCAATCTGATATTGATCCTTGGATATCTAATAGGTCTCTCAAATTTAAAGTATCCAAAAGAGCATTTTTGACCTTTCTCCCTACTCTAATGCATCCCTGTGTCTGAACTATCTCTTTATTGCCTTTGGTCTTTGCATCTTAACCATGTTTCTCCTCACTCACTCTGCTTCAATATCACTTACCCTTTTTTCTGGTTTTTAGATATACCAAGTTCATTCTTGATCAGGACCTTTGCACTTTGTGTTCCCTCTTCCTGAAATTCTCTTCCTTCTGATTTTCAGATCTCAGCCATCATCTCCTTGGAGAGTTCTTTCTTGATCATCATGTCTAAAGTTGCTCTCATCCCCCAATAGCTCTCTACACCTAATTTTATTTCATTCAAAACACTTATATTTCATTATCTATCTCTACTAAAATAGAGTCTCTGTTAGAGAATCTGTCCATCTTATGAACACCTATAACCAGAACACCTTTGAAGAGTTCTTGACACAGAAAATGGAGGCCTAGACAGATGCATTGCGTCTCCCTCCACAACTAAGAAGGAATACAACTACCTCAAACCTAGAGACAACCAGAAGTTCCATAAAATTGAGCTGCTTGGAAGTCCAACACACAAAGATATAAAGAAGAAATACTCATCCAAAGAGGTAGGAGGGGTGGAGCCAGGGTGGAGAGGACATGGTGTGATGGCAGCAGCAGTGGCGGCAGCAGGAGGCTGATCGAAAATGCAGTCACACACTTAAAAAAGTAGGAAGGAACACCTGGGGAGTGCTCCCAGCACCAGAACAGACCACAGAGCTCCTGGTTCCAGCACCAGAGAAAATAAAACCTCATTGCATCTGACTGTGAAAAACAGTGCAGGTTGGGGCATAGGAGGAAACTGCCAGTCTCTCAGAAAGTCCATTTGTTTAGAAACCCCCATGGTCCCAGAACATCCACAGACCCATCCACTCAGTGATCCATAGCCAGAGCAACAGCTTAGCGGGGCACCAGTCTCATAGGGGAAGCGGGAGAGGTACTTGGAAAAGGGGTGAGGGCTGAGCAAGCAGCATTGTTCCCTCTCAGACCCCTCCCCCGCACACAGGCTCACAGCATGATGAAACAGGCTGCCCCCCATTAGTGAATACCTAAGGCTCCACCCCTTACAGTGTAACAGGTGTGACAGCTCTACCTAAATCACAGAGGCGAACAAAGGAGCCTGTCAAGTTGAGGAAACAGAGAAGTATGACCCAAAAGAGGGAACAGATCAAGGTTCCAGTGGGGAAACTAAGTGATGAGGAGATAGCCAACCTATCTAAACAGATGCAGAGTTTAACACACTGGTGATAAAGATGCTCACAGACTTGAAAGATATGCTTGAGTATGGAAAATACATAAGGGAAGAAGTAAAGGCTAAGCTAAGTGAAATGAAAGAAAATGCACATGAAAGCTATGGTGAAAGGAAGGAAACCAGGGTTCAAATCAATGATTTGGAACATAAGGAAGAAAAAAACAACCAGTACAGAATGAGGAAACAAGAATTGAAAGAAATGAGGAGAGGCTTAGAAACCTCTGGGACAACTTTAAATGTGCTAACATCCAAATCATAGGGGTGCCAGAAGGAGACGAGAAAGAGCAAGGAATTGAAAGCTTATGTAAAAAAATAATGAAGGAAGACTTCCCAAATTTAGTGAAGGAAATAGAGATACAAGTCCAGGGAGCACAGAGAGTCCCAAACTAGCTAGACCCAAAGAGGACCACACCAAGATACATCATAATTAAAATGCCAAAGGTTAAAGATTTATAGAGAATCTTAAAAGCAGCAAGAGAAAAGAAGAAAGTTACCTACAAAGGGGTTCCTATAAGACTGTCGGCTGCTTTCTCAAAAGAAACTTTACAGGCAAGAAGTGACTGGTAAGAAGTACAGTAGTCACTTTCTATATCACGGTTCACTTATCACGGCCTCACTGTATCGTGGGTTTTGCGGTACTGTATACGTATGTTGTTAAAGTTACATAGGTTTAAGAGTGTAGAATATGTGTAAGAATATAAGGAGTGTTTATAAAAGTGTGGAAAAGGTTAATAAGGGAGTGGGAAAAGTTAATAAGGGACTGAGAACAGTTTACAAGTTTGTGGGAAGGGTTTATAAAGCCTTAAAATAAATATAAATACTAAAATAAATGTAAGGTTCCTACTTCACAGATTTTCACCTATTTGGGGGGGGGGTCTAGAACGTAATACCCATGACAAGTGAGGAAATACTGTATTCAGAGTGATGAAAAGCAAGGACCTACAACCAAGATTACTGTATCCAGCAAAGCTATCATTTAGACTGGAAGGGCAGATAAAGTGCTTCCCAGACAAGGTAAAGCTAAAGGAGTTCATATTCAGCAAGTCATTATTACATAAAATTTTAAAGGGACTTATTTAATAAAAAGAGGATCAAAACTATGAGCATTAAAATGACAACAAACTCACAAGTATCAACATCTGAATCTAAAAAATAAAAGCAAACTAGGCAAACAATAAGAACAGGAACAGAATCATAGGTATGGGGATCATTTGGAGGTTTATCAGCTGGGAGGGGGAAGGGGGAGAAACAGGGAAATGGTGCAGGGCTTAAGAAGCATAATTGGTTGGTACAAAATAGACAGGGGGAAGTTAAGAATAACCTAGCAAATGATGAAGCCACAGATCTTGTGTGTACAACCCATGGACATGAACTAGGGGGATGGGATTGCTGGAGGGAAGGGGGTACTGGGAAGCAAAGGGAAAAGAAATTGGAACAACTGTAACAGCATAATCAATATAGACTTAAAAGAAATAGAAAAATTATAAAAGAAAATCAATATTACAAAAGACATATTTTGCGGTGGCAAACTCTGCTTTCCATTACTCATCGTGATTTCGAAATCAGTAGTTTTCAGGCCTGCTGCCAGATCTGGTCCTAATTTAATTCATTAATACAGAGTTACCAATCACACATGGCAAAAAATAAAAAAATAAAAGTTCTTGGCACAGAATAGGTGCTCACTTAATATATATGTTTGCCTATAAAAAGGTTGGAAAGGATATATACCAAACAGTTAACAATGGTTACCCTTGAGTGGGCAGTAGTAGGAAAGGTAAATTATGAATTGACTTTCACTCTCTACCAAGATATGTTTCAGTTAGTTTTGTTATTTGAAGTTAAATTGTATTATTCTAACAATTAGAAAAATTAATATACATATTTTCAATTAGAAAAAATGGTTGATAAAGTTTTGATGCTTACATAAAATAGCTTAATTAAAAGATGCATTTATATGGTATACTTTTCTCAGGATGTTAAGTAAATAACATATTACCATGTATAGTAAAATAGCTATGATTCTTTAAAGGCACTGAAACATTTCACCCAGTTCTCTTTCCTTTGAACCTGACCACTATACCTCTCCTAAATCATTTAAATTGATTTATTCTTCGAAAGGTAACAGATCAAATCATTAGCTTGATAATAACTTATGCTTATTTTTCTTTCAATTATTACATTTTACACTTGTTTAATATGTTCATCCTGAACAGGTTTATTTGTTTTTGTTATAAACATACTAACCTTGTAATATCAGTTGTCATTCCCAGGTCTGAATGTTAAGTCAGCATGTGTTTGAAAGACCTTCAACTTATCGAGTATTGCAGGTCTCTGATTGTTTTGGAACTTTTTCTGATACCTGTGGACTTAGTTCAAGGCCACTAATTTTTTGGTTCTAATAGGATGAACAAATGGTTAATTGTTTGCTTTGGTCACTCAAGTGCAAGACCTTACCATGTATAAAAAGTCTAGCTGCACTTTCTGTGTAGCAACATCCTTACCTTTCTCTTCAGGTTCTCCTCAGAGGTTTGGCATTAGATTTGTTAAATGATGACCATATCTCTGATCTGGGGGATTGTGACAGCAATTTGTTGTTGTTTGTGGCTTTTTCTTGGAATGAGGAGAAGGTAAAAAAAGTTTTATTTTTAAATTGCATCTAAGTTCATTCAGTTAATGTTCTTTTATATTCATTGTTATGTAATTAATTTGGCTCTGTACTTACACTAACATTTTCTTCTCAAATTAAAACATTTTTAATTTAAAATTTAAAGCGGAATTTTTAAAATTATATTTAACAAAAGATATAATGGCCATTTTCTTTTTGGCATTTGCATTACCAATGGTAATGCAAAAATGTACAAACTTATTAAGTGTAACTGACAGCAATTTTATGAGATCTCTTTGTATGTTTATGTGGGCATATAAAGAAGTTTGGGCTAGTAAAGATACACGTGGTAAGTGGGATCTGCAATGAAAATTTTTTTTTTTTTATCATGTAGGTCAGATAGATGTTCTGACTAAATAAATATTCTCTCTTCAGTGTTCTTGTGCATTGCATAAACTCAGCCTAAGTGTAGACAAGAGCACAGAGCCTGCATTGATCATTCTATCATTTTATTTCTTATTAAAGATATTTGACCATGATGAATTGGGAAACTGTTAAGTGTATGTGACATCACTTTTATTTGTATATGTCATTTATTTATAACTGGTTCAAGAATGCAAAAAATACAAATAGAGTCAGATATATAGCCATAGTTTAACTTCTGATTGGCACAAAGAGATTTGTAAGGTGGGGGCAGGGGAGTAGTATGTAAATATTCTCTGTTATGTGTTGTATACCTTTTACAAGTATGTTCTGTCCCTTAAAATATTTTAATTCAGACCTGATAGTTTCTAGTTTTAATTAAACTACTTATCTTTGAACTAAGAAAATAAAAATAATTGTTTTATACTATGTTATTCTATCAAGAGGAATGGTTTATGTTGAAAAATAAATGTTTATATTTTTAATTTAAAAAAGCATTTAAAATAGCATGAAAGAATATTAAACTACAACTGATGATTCTGCCAATACTTAATTTCATTTTATAAGCTAATTTCTCGACTGAGATTCTCCTTAACTATTATCACAGAATAATATCTTTAGACTATGAAAATTGTGAGAATTTCAATTCTGCAATCCTCTCTGTTATTCAATACTCTATATCTTTAAAGAAAACAATAAAATACTTAGGCAAGTTGTGCTTAGAAAAATATCAATGCTAGAACATATTTTGATCTCTGTATTGAGAGCAAAAATCTTGTTGGCCTTGTTCATCCTTTTATCCTCATTATTGAGGAAAGTGAATAACATATAGTGGACATTCAGTAAGTGTTGTAGAATGTAAGCATGGATGGGTGAGTGGATTTTGTAAACATTTTCACCAACATGTAATCTTACTAGGTTAATATAGCTATTATTTTAATAAAAGATCAGGGCCCCATCAACACTAGAAAGTATCTACAAACTGTAGAGTTTTGAAGTTTGAAGTCAGTAGTAAAATTTTAAAAACTTGGTATAAATATAAAACTGTCATTTTCTCTATCTATCATATGTTTGTGTCTTAAGAAAAATGGGAGAACCTCCTATGGAGAATGGGCTGATTCCATACCTGGGATGTGCTCTGCAATTTGGTGCCAATCCTCTTGAGTTCCTCAGAGCAAATCAAAAGAAACATGGTCATGTTTTTACCTGCAAACTAATGGGAAACTATGTCCACTTCATCACAAATCCCTTGTCATACCATAAAGTGTTTTGCCATGGAAAATACTTCGATTGGAAAAAATTTCATTTCACTACTTCTGCAAAGGTAACCACTTTTGCCTTTATACAGCATTCTGTTTATTTTCTACTTCTTTAATATGTCAGTCTACTTAGTTATTTTGAGGTACTTTGACTTAGAAATGTTGAAGAGAGTTACCCTAACATGAACATTCTTAGGAATATAATCAGACATAACCTTTTAGTATTATCATTTAAAAAGTCAAAATAGATATAGGTTTATCTTTTCTTTCTTTCTTTTTTTTTTTTTTTTTTTGGTAAATGGATGTCATCATACATTGGCCCAAACCAATAGAATCCAGAGCACCAAGAGCAAATCCTAATGTGAATTGTGGATTTGGGGTGATAACAAGGTGTCAACATAGAGTCATCTTTTTCTTTTAAGTATATGTTATTGATTATGTTGTTACAGTAGTCCCAATTTTTCTTCTCTTTGCTCCCCTCTGCCCAGTACCCTTCTTCCCTCTAGCAATCCTACCCCCCGGTTTATCATTTCTTAACTAGCTAATGAAAATAAAATTAAAATTAAGTATTTTACTGAGTCAGATGACACTGTATGAGTAAGGTACAAACTCACTCATGTCAACCATGTCTACACAACACCCAGTATGCATGTGGTGAGAACTTAACATTGAACAATTGTTTTACCACACTCATGCCATAACTTTAATTTATTAAGGAATTGACCAGATATTTTGACATCACTTAGATGTAATCTAAGGGGCTCTTTTATAGAGAAAACAATTAATCAACATTAACTGAGTTTCTGCAAGGAAATATTAGACATGGTGTCAGCCTCTAAGTAAAGTTTGGTTAAAATACATCTCTGAAGAATATAAAAGAGAACTAATGATTAAAAACCATGATTGATTAGTACCAAATTAAAATGCAAATAAATGCCTTAGCATATTAAAACTAAGAAACAGACAAATAGAGTGGCTGAGGGAAGTTTCACTGAGGAGCAGGGATTTAAACTTGGCCATAAAGAAAGGGTATAAGTTAGCCATTTATTAGTAAAATGCTATGAAACTGTATGTGGAAAGGCCAATTTCTACTCCCCCTTTTAAACAAGTAGACTTTTTTAAAAATAAAACTTTCCCAATTATTAAAGTATCTAATTTGTTTTTCAGTCATTTACTAGCACTGGGTCAGGTTTAATTTCTTTTTCCACATGTTTTGTTTACTGGCAGGCATTTGGGCACAGAAGCATTGACCCAAGTGATGGAAATACCACTGAGAACATAAACAAAGCTTTTATCAAAAATCTGCAGGGTGATGCCTTGAATGCCCTCACAGAAGCCATGATGAAAAACCTCCAACTTGTCCTGAGACCTCCAGTCGCTCCTGAATCAAGGACACCTGCCTGGGTGACTGAAGGGATGTATGCCTTCTGCTACAGAGTGATGTTTGAAGCGGGGTATTTAACTCTCTTTGGCAGAGATCTTACAGGACAAGATGCACAAAAAGCACTCATCCTAAATAAACTTGACGACTTCAAGCAATTTGACAAAATCTTTCCGGCCCTGGTAGCAGGCCTCCCCATTCATGTGTTCAAGACCGCACATCAAGCCCGGGAAAAACTGGCAGAGGGCTTGAGGCACGAGAACCTGGGAAAAAGAGACCACATGTCAGAACTGGTCAGGTTTCTGAATGACATGCTCTTCACTTTAGATGACATGGACAAGGCCAAGACTCAACTTGCTGTTTTGTGGGCATCACAAGCAAACACCATTCCGGCCACTTTCTGGAGCTTATTTCAAATGATGAGGTAACCAGCAACTTATTCAGTTCTTTCTTTCTTTCAGAAGAAGACAGCAATTCAACTTTTAAAAAAATCATAAGCAGCTGTGACTGGTAAACGTGTCTTATAGAAGCAGAACTTCCCAGGGAAAGGAATGTGCTGGTCAGGCCACCTGGGCCCAGAGCCCTTGCTCTTAACCACAAGCTGTCTGTCCATTGTGATACCAACTTAAGTCCATGAATTTGGTCTTTGTAATCATAAATATATACATATAAGTGATTACTGACTTACAGACAATGAAGGGGCAGGGCCTCTGCCTTATTCATTTGTGCATTAACAGTATGTTTTTTCACTCAATTAGTCATTTGTCTTACTGTTTTTTTTTTAATTGATTTTTTCAGAAAGAAAGAGGAAGGGAAAGAGAAAGAGAAACATCAATTTGTTCTTCCACTTATTTTATGTGTTCCTTGGTTGTTTCTTGTATGTGCCCTGATTGGGGATCAAGCCTACAACCTTGACATATTGGGATGTAGCTCTAACCAACTGAGCTACCTGGCCAGGGACTCTGTCTTACTGTTCACTTGACCAACTACAATAGCTATGAATCAATTATTCTTGATAGGATTTAGCTAGATTTTGCCTTTCAAAACTGTATGTAGCTAAAAAAAAAAAAAAAAAAAAAAGCCTGTAACATATTATTTTATATAAACATGATTTCTTTCCAAAGTGTTAGTGTTTTGGAAATTTGACATTCAAATGGTTTATTGAATTATTTCAGTTAAATTAGATGTTTAGTATCACCTAGACACAAATTTACTATTCCCTGGGATTGAAAATGCCAAATTTCTATTGATAGCTGATAATTTTATGTCTGTAATACAAAAAATATTTTCAAAACAATTTTGGATTAAAAAACCCATCATCAATCTGTCTCAAATGCTGACTGTCTTCCAGAGCTTTTACTTGAGAGAGCGCTGTCCAGAACAAAATCATATACGTACAGTAAGGTTACAACATCAATTTAATGTCATATAGGTAATAGTAGACACTTTATGGTAATCACACAAACAGTTAGGAGATATCAAAGATTTCTGAGAAACAATGAACTGTAATCACATCATATAGATTTCTTACCATGGCACTGAGGCTCCAGTAAACTTTAATGCATTAAAATGAAGTAGCATTCATTTCACGACCAAAGTGCTTGAACAATTACAAATGGAAAAGCGGTTGTTCTACCTGAAATTGTGGTATGGATTTTAGGAGTAAATTTAAATTTCCATTTCTGATTTAGCCAGTACTTTATAACTGTTACTTTAGATGTAATTTTTCTTCTCAGATACTATGTAAATGACTAATTTGACCATTTAATCTTCACTGGAATCATTTATTTATAAAAATCTGTCCAATTTTACTTCTAGATAGGAGGGGCCTTTTAAGGCAGCATTTCTTGCTAATACCCGAGGACTTACACACAATTACAAAATAAAGTAAAAAAAACAAGGAAATATCCTCTTTCCACCTTTTCTCTGGTATTTTGATCACCTGTTTGAAAGATAGGGGAAAAGCCTATATATTTGCAGATTATTTTGGTATAGAAAAAATTTATTTGCTGTATATTTTTTCTTTTCTCTTAAATTTTACTAGGAGCCCTGAAGCAATGAAAGCAGCTACTGAAGAAGTGAATAAAACACTAGAGAATGCCAGTCAAAAAATCAGTTTGGATGACAAACCTATTTGTTTGAATCAAACACAACTGAATGACATGCCAGTACTAGGTATGCATAACTTAGTATGTTAAATTTCACTTACTGCTTCCTACTAACAGTAATTGTCAGTATATATTATGTACTTGCTTGTTTTAGGCACAATGCTTAGTATTCCCTGTGTGTTGTTTCTTTTGATCTTCACAACAAACTATGATCAGGAACTGTTTCTATTTCTATGTAACAAGGAAACTGACAGTTAGAAGCTAAGTTGCTGTCCAGCATGGAATAGTGGAACCCATTACACATTAATGTGGGACTCTTGACCCCACACTCTCAACCATTTCTCTGCACATACTCTGTCTCTTTTGTTATTACTCTTAGACTAATTTTACAGTTAATCGGGAGCATATTACTCATTTTCATGAAATAAAGGGGAAAAAAGTACCATCAGGAAACCACGGTTAGCCCTAGTTGGTGTGGCTCAGTGGTTTGAGCAGTGGCCTGTGGACCAAAAGGTCACTGGTTCAATTCCTGGTCAGAGCACATGCCTGGGTTCAGGCCAGGTTCCCAGTTGGGGATGAGTAAGAGGCAACTGGTTGATATTCCTCTCACGCACAGATGTTTCTCTCCCTCTCTTTCTTCCTCCATTCCCCTCCCTCTAAAAATAAATAAAAAAATTAAAAATAATAATTTGCATTAAAAATATTAATAATAATAATAATTTGCATAGGTTGGGTAATGGGATTAAAGGTTTTTCTTATTTTTGCTTTTTTATATTTTATAGAAACATACAAAATTTGTCTTTATAGTAAGAAAGAGATTTCTTTTTGTTTTTGTTATTTTTGACTATAGGAAAGAAACTAATGCATGCTTTTAGCGGCAGTGTGTGCTAGTAGAAGGGACTGGGAGGCAAGAAGCATAGGTTACATGTTGTGGTCTGTCATGGGAGACCTTGGACATGTTACCACTTCTGGGGGCCTTACTTTTCTCATTTGTAAAATAAAGTGCTAACATGCTATGATTTTGCACACAATCATATGCAGAGCACCCAAAACATGACAATTAAAAAGATAGAGGCTGGTAGGTCAAGTTGGACCTTCTCATTAGGTTGGTGTGTTTTAGCTGCTCACTAGACAGTACAATGATAAAGAACAGGTCTTGTCAACACTGAATTGAAGCTGCATTAAGAGGCTGGCAAGAGAGTTCTATATTAAAGGATTATCAGTACATTAAATCTCAAAAGTGATAAACTTTGAATAATTCACATAAAAGTGATTTATTGATTTTTACCAATTGTATTAGATGTCTAGTGACATATATAAGTAAGATTATTTTTCCATAAACTTATGTAAGTCTAGTTCTTATTGATGACTGAGATTATATCTTTATCAAAAGATTATTAACTCAGATTATCAGATTAAAAAACACAATCAGACACAACCAAGCCATTCATCACAGCATAGTGATAACAGAAAAAAGTTTGGAAAATTTGTATCTAGCCAGCTTCCCACAGTCTATTTAGCTCTGCGTTTGGAGCTGCTGAAAGTGTTTCAGACTCTATATTATGCGGTCTTTAAATAATTAATTTGTTCTTCCTTTTTCCCTCCATCCCTCGGCCCCTCCCTTCCTCTCCTCCTTTCTTTCTTTAAAAATATTTAGATAGTATCATCAAGGAGTCTCTGAGGCTTTCCAGTGCCTCCCTGAACATCCGGACTGCTAAAGAGGATTTCACTTTGCACCTCCAAGATGGTTCCTATAATATCCGTAAAGATGACATCATAGCTCTTTATCCTCAGTTAATGCATTTAGATCCAGAAATCTACCCAGACCCTTTGGTAAGTGCTTATTCATTAAAGTCAATATCCAGGTGATACCTATCCAATTGAAATAAAGAGGAAATGTACCATTACAGAATTGATTTGATTATTGAGGCCACCAGGGTTGTCTCCTTTAGTATGTCAAATATTCATATATTTTGGATAGTCTGGACAATGGCCTGAATTTTTCATTTTTTCCCCCTGATATTTGTCATCTCATAATCTCTGCTAGATTATATTTGCAGCCATGATAATAAAGCTTCTGCTTTTTCTTTTCCTTGAAAAATGCCTGCCCCAAATCCAGGAAATTAAAGGCTTCTAGTTTCTGATATGAATCCTTCTTTCTAGTTCTGTATAACTGAGGACCTAGTCCCCCAGGCAGAGTAAGAGGCATCACAAAACTTTCTTGTTCCCATCAGTTCTTGTTAAGCTCCTGGTCCTCATTACTTCCTGATTCATGGTGGGGTATTTGTTCAGTTACTAATAAATTAGATTAAAAAAATATTCTTTGGAGCTTCCAGTTCAAAAACAGAGATACATTTATTTAAAACTAGCTTATAGGTTTGTTTTCTTTGTATTTTCATTGCAGACATTTAAATATGATCGCTATCTTGATGAAAATGGAAAACCGAAGACCACCTTCTATAGCAATGGGCTCAAGTTAAAGTATTACTACATGCCTTTTGGGTCAGGAGCAACAATATGTCCTGGAAGAATATTTGCTGTCCAGGAAATCAAGCAATTTTTGGTTCTGATGCTCTCCTACTTTGAACTAGAGCTTGTGGAGAGCCATGTTAAATGCCCGCCTTTGGATCAGTCCCGTGCAGGCTTGGGCGTTTTACCACCATTAAATGATATTGAGTTTAAATATAAATTCAAACACTTGTGAATACATGGTTGGGGAAAAAAGGAGATTATATGATGTGACAGGCTGTGAAGGACACCACTTCTTCATCCCTTTGGCCAGATGCACATATTGGTGGTGGAGCTGATTCAGCAGGTCCGGTTCTGTTCACAGATACTTGCTTGTGAATCTTAACATTTTGGTGATGGTTTCCAGAAGTTATCTTGGACTGTGTTAATGAAGAAACTAGTTTCTGGAAGTATTATAATGTGTTTTTATTTGAATAAGTCAATGAATGTTTATGCAGTTAGGGAATAACCTTCATTATTTTCAGAGGAAAAGGTCTTTTATTTTCCAGAATGAAGATATTCTAATTGGCAGGATATTTTTCCTATGGAAACTGCTTTATTTTTATAAAAACCACTCAACAATTGTGAAAAAGTTACAAATTCACGTTTTAGTGAAACTGCATGATTTTTGACTAGATGTGGAACTCTTCAGGTATAGATGTATAATTATAAAGGATATTTTAAAGGATTATATTATGCTTTTTAATGAAAAGAAAATGTTGTTCAGCTTTCCTTGGATCCAGTATTCAGGAATTTAAAAATGATCTGTTTTCTTGAAAACACTAAAATGGTTTTAATATTTTCCCTTTATGTTTTACTTTACTCTTTCTAAAAAATCTAATGTCTGTGTCAGGTTTCAACTACCTTATTTATACTTTCATTTGATTCTATGTTAATAAGAAGATTTTATTTTTCCAGAGGAGGCACGTTTTCTGATAATACTAAATGTGTATCAATGAAAAGAATGGAGCTCTCACGTGATATGTTTTACAATTAAAACTTGATGAAATTAACCATTTAAAAGCTTTGGATATGAAACGTGAAGAGTTCATTAAATGTAACTTGACATTGTATTCTATTTAAATAAAATACTTTTTAACGTTAAATGACTTGAAAGAAAAATAATTTAAAACTATATGATACTGTTTACCGTGTACAACAATGCTTTAGTAAAATATTTTAAGTATTGGAATTATCAGCTATAATAGTTTTTTTTTCAAATTACAAGAGAATGTTTATTTAGAAAGCAACAGAGTTAGAAGAAGTGAGCCATAGAAATAAGCTCTGGAAACAAGTTACCAAGGCAAAGGACGGCTCCTTGAAGTGTAGGAGAAAGAAGGAGGCAAAGAAAACATGCCCAGGGGAAGGGGTAGGGAAAGGTGTGGGCATGCTCCATAGAGAGCCGCCGCAGTTACGATATTCTTATTGATATTCCTCTATGTATTTATAAGTTATATTTACCTTTTTTACTGTAACACAAATATTAAGAAAACATTGTAACATTTGATAATTTTGAAATGACTCACCTTTCAGAAATAAAAGTGTGAATGTGCATGTTAAAAAAATTGTTTTGATCGAGCCGAAAGATTTGCTACAGTCAGAATTACAGCACTGAGGACAACAGCCTGGTCGCAGGCAGGGGTGTTATTATTTACAAGAACTCAAAGAGCACTGCAGTAGGGCTTTTTAGTTTCTTCTCAATGGCTCAGTGTGGACAAATGATTCTCCCTGCCTCAAAGTGACCTTTGGGCATTGACAAAATGCACAATATTAATCACATTGATTTTGTTACCTGCAAGAAAGGTCAAATCTTGGCGTGTCCACTTTGAGTGACAAAAAGCAGGTGATGCATTTGAGAAAGTTTCCCTCCTCTCAGGGCAGAAATAAATAATGTGGCACGACTTTTAGAAAATGCTCACTCTACCTGGCCTACCTCCCTGTTTCTTCCTCCCACAGAGCCCAGATTTGTCCCTGGGGCCGTGCGGAAAAAGCCCAGTCTGTTCTGGCAGCCCTTCACACAGCTGAAGGTGGCTCTGGAGTTTGCAGACCTTGGAGCCAGCACATCATGGTTCTTGTTCTTGTCTCTTTGTCCCCTTTAATGTCCCACCACCACCCCATATGCCTGCCTCAGGTCTCTAGAATCCAAGTCAGGATACACATCTCCGTGCTTATGACAATTACTATCTTCCTCTGTTAGAGCACTAAAAATGCTCAAGTCCTCGTATTAAAATGAATGTCTAAAGTCAACCCTCAATTCTCATTCCCTTTTGAGGTTGGAGCCATTGATCATGCAGTCCATTGGGGAAGGGTTCCTGTGAGGGATGTGTGGGAGCTGCGTGGGGTCTTGTCTGTCCTGTACAACCAAGAAGAGTCCAAGATCACTAAGACTGCAGTCACAAGGTTCCAAATGACTATCTCTGTCACAGTGAGCAGCGAACATCAAAACTCCCTGGACTTGCGAAATGTCAGCCTTGTGAATGATCTTGAAAACCTAAGAAATCTGAGCTGCAGAATGGGGTGGAGAGCCAGACTGAGGATTTTAGGCCATGTGACAGGGGCTGCACTGGCCATCAGAGCAGTGGGGAATCTTCCTTTTACAAGTATCCTGAGAAGGACAGTGAGTTGTCCAAGGTCACACAATGAGTCAGGGAATAACCAGGACCACAACCTATAGGGCCCCATCTCTCTGAGTCAGTCCTTCACACACACTCCCCTTCCTAGGGAAGGAGTGAGGAGGGATAGGGAGAGACAAGCAGCCAACAGGGATGCCCCTGAGCAGGCGGCCAACAGGGACAGGAAGAGGGCCCTCCCCACTCAGAACCAGCCCTACCCCATCCACCGCAGGAAGCTGAAGAAGCTTCAGGCACACGAGGAGAACCTGAACACAGTAACTTAGGCTGTGGAGTCACTGAAGGAAGCCACTCTGGGGCAGGAGGCAAGACTTCCAGGGGCATTCCTTCCCCTCCTCAGTGATGGGGGGTTCAAAGCCGGGAATCTCCAAGATGCCTCCTCTGTCCCATGCCCACCCCTGCACACACTTGCCCCTGCTCCTTTCCTCTCACAGTCCTTGAATGCCCCCGGCACCCTTACCTGCCCCTGGGGTACCCTGTTGGACCTCATTCTCATCCATGGCTGCCTCTCACCCAGCTCCCCTAATAAAGGTGTTTTCATCTTTCCTAATAGCACCTTTTTCCTTCTAGGGACTTTTCCATCCAGTATCTCACCCAGGTCCTGGGAGGTAGGCTAAACGGCTATGGCAACTCCCACCTCATAGTGTTTAGGAAGTTTCCTCAGGAAAGGCCGGTGGCGTGGCGCACCAGCTTCTCGGCAGTCAATCTGTGGGCAGAGGCCAGTTTCCAGGCTCTCAGCTGGTGCTGCCCCCCAGCAGCATCCTGCAGGTCTCTCCCAGCCTCTGCCCCACTCTGCTCTTCACTCCTCTCCCACCTGGCTCCCCACCACCAGCTGTCTTTCCCCAGGGCTCCCAGTTCTGACACCACCACCAACCTGCCTCCAGAAGTCATCACTGGGGGCAAGAGCTGGGGACACAGTGTCTGTAAGTGAGGGGGAGAGGGGAGGCAGACAGCCCAGGTCCATCCCCAGCACTTCCTTGGAGCCAAGCTGAAATCTAGGAGGAGGGGTCCTTCCATTCCTGATTAGGCTCTGCTTTCTGTCCCCTCTTCAGCCCCTCTTGGCCCTTTCTTGTGGCTTCTCCATCATGTCTCCCTTCTCTGTGAATATATGATGAGGGGAGCCTGCCAGGGAAGGCAAGGATGAGTCAGGGAGTCAGTGACAGCCAGGGCCCCACTTCTGACATTCTGTCATTCAAAGACAAAAAGCTGAGAATGTCTCCCTCTGAAGGTGAGAGAAGCTGAAGGACTCTTCCCCCACACCTCCCCCCTTAATGTGATGGAGATTGGAGAAGGAAAGACAAAGTCTTAGGAGGAAAGAGGGACCCAAGGACCCCTTTCTTCAGCAAAGGCAATAGACGGGTCAAGTGAGGCACTCGAGCCCAGAGGCCCCTCTCCAAACCTAGGGCTGATGGTGGGTGGGGTGCAAAGGGATCCCTCAGACTTTGACAGAACTGTGGTGTGACTGGGACCCCGGGTTTCTCAGGACTTTGAAGCACACCCTGCTGCTGCAGCCTCTACCAAGCTGTTCCAGGCAGGTCAGGGTGCAGCTGCAGGAGGACACATCTTCCCCTGGGGCTGTCTGTCCTGTGCTTCTGTCTCTCCTGTCAATGGCAGTCACTATAGTGATGGGGAGCATCCCTTACCCCTCTTCAGGGTTCTCAATGCCCACAGGAAAACACTAAGGAGTCGAGCTTCCGGGACTCCCCACACCAGATCCTGCCCTGATTGCCTTTCCCTGGGGAGGGTAATTGAGGAAGACGCAGGATGCTGAGCCCCAGAGGGGGTCCTCTGTGCCTGGGGGTGGGGACTGGCTGGATGAAATCATGTGAAGGTGGGCAGCGCTGAGTGGGTCCTGTACCCAAAGCTCATGAGGCTTTGGCTACGACAGGCTGGGGTGGAGGAGGTGCTGCTGGCGTGAAGGGTTTGACCCTACAACAGCTGACTGCTGCTGAGGAAAGGATGGGCCCTGTTCTAAATTGTTTAAATATTCAGAATGTTAAAAATATTCACCCATGATAAACTGTAACAATTTTGTTTATTATTCATTTTTTAGAAAAATCAAAATAATCATTCACTCACAAATTCCCATCATACCTCATAAAATTCATTAAAGATTTTTAACCTTGCCATTTCATATTGCAATGGAATTATCACTTACATCGGCTTTCACATCAGAAAATTAAACTCATTTAGATGTGGTTTAAGATTAATAAAGTTCTATTTTATAGCAAATGGTTTGAAACTAAATTTCTGATGGAGTTTCTGAATCTATTTCCTAACTCGATGGAGGCATCCATACATCCTTGCATATCTTTCTTCTTGTAGAGCAGGGGTCTGTTTGCCTTTGGCAGAACTGTAGGTCAAAGGTGCCCTTTCACCTGCTTTCATGTAGATGAAAAGCTAACAATGGTTTTTACATTTTTTGTATTTACTTTAAAAAAACTTTTATTTATTGATTTTAGAGAGGAAGGGGGGAAAGTGAGGGAGGGAGAGAGAGAGAGAGAAACATCAGTTTGTTGTTTCACTTATTTATGCTTCTATTGGTTGATTCTTGTATATGCCCTGACCAGGGATCAAACCCACAACCTTGGTCTATCAAGACAACACCCTAACTAAGTGAGCTACCCGGCCAGGGCTTGGTTTATACATTTTTAGGGGCTTGGGGGGAGAATCAAAAGAATATGTTCAACATATGAAAATTCTCTGAAATTCAGGTTTCCACATCTGTAAGTAAAGTTCTGCGGGGACACAAGCACACCCATTTATTTGTGCTCTCGGTTAGGGCTGTTCTTATAATGCAGTTGCAGTGGAGACCATGGGGCTGCAAAAGCCTAAAATATTTACTACGTGGTCCTTTAAGGAAATGTTTGCCAGCCCCTGTTGTATAATAATCTCAAAACCTATTTTGTGCTATGATTTTATCAACTTAAAAAAATGCACTAATGTCTTGGCTGGTGTGGCACAGTGGACTGAGCACCGGCCTACGAACCAAAGGGTCACCGGTTTGATTCCCAGTCAGGGCACATGCCTGGGTTGTGGGCCAGGTACCCAGTTGGAGGTGTGTGAGAGGGAGCACAGTGATGTTTCTTCCTTCTCTTTCTCTCTCCCTTCCCTTCTCCCCCAAAATAAAGAAATAAAATATTTTTTAAAATGCGCTAGCGCGTGAGATCTTCTCTTCACCTTTTAAAAAAGCATGTGAGAGGACTGCATTTAAAAAGTACAACACATATGATTTTCTTGTAAACAACCTTAACTCAGAACTTTATTGAAGGCTGAATCACTTCATTTAGGCAAGAGATCTTCATTTGAAACAAGGGCCTAAAATTAAGAAAAAATTATAACTGTGGTAAGATCAAATAGGCCTGAAATATATATATGGCTAAACGTACTCAGGGTTACTGCGATCCAGGCCCAGGCTTAAACATTTCACATGCATGATTTCATTTGGTCCTCATAAGAGTCCTTTGAAGTGCCTGTCACTATCATCCTTACATTACAGAGGGGAGCGGGGGAACAAGGTTAAATCAGTCACTGAGCTAAGGTTACAATGTTGGCAAGCGGCAGAGCTGGGAGTGTTGGGATCCAGGTTGTTCTGACTCCAAAGCCAGCACTCTCCACTCTGTAGCAAGTCCAAGCGACAGAGTGTCTTGGCTCAGGTCATTGAAAATTGCTTACGGTAAACAAAATCCATGATGTCATTTCTGTCCCATAGTTTCCACTGTTTGGGAGCGTCACCTGGCCAGAGGACAAGGACACCACAGCTGCCATCCTCAGCCTGTCCAGGGTTCCCAGGAAGCTGAAGACTCCCACCTTGCAATGACTCTGTGAGCTGTGAGGAGCAATTGTATGATCAAATACAATTTGCAGTGTTAAACTATGCTTCCCACATCCCCAGCCCTCAACACACAGGAATGCATTCCTCTAACTCACCAATACTGTCATTCCTCTAAAATCAGTGTTCAGCCCTGGCCAAGTAGCTCAATTATTTAGAACGTCATCCTGATACACCAAGGTTGTGGGTTTAATCCCAGGTCAGGGCACATACAAGAATCAACCAATGAATGCATCAATAAGTAGGAACAATAAATTAATTGTTTCTCTTTCTCATTTTTTCTTTCTTTCCCTATCCCCTCTCCAAAATCAATATATAAAATTTTTTTTAAAAATTAGTGTTTGACCTTTTTGAGCTGCTTGGGATTGGTCTCCTTAACAGATAATGGAATACCAATAACACACTCACCAGCCCCTTCTCCCTACCACATTGGCCGATATCAGTTTAGACACTTGGACCTCTAGTGACATCAGGTTATCCCACAGCACTGGTACTTCATGGAGCATCATAGATCATTCAAAGTCATATAGTCTAAGCCCTCTTTTGAGTTAGAAACTGACATCTGGTGAAAGAGAAATAATTTTGTTAAAAAGTTAGCACAGCAAGTTACAGGACAGGTCTGGTTCTGAAACTTCCTGTTTGCACAGCAAATACGGTAACCATTGAATTAACTAGCATACATTTAACATTAAGAACTTTACCCTCCAAACTAGAGGCATTAGGTTCCACAGACGCCACAAAGTCCATTTCTTTAGCTATAAAGTTACACATGAAAAAAGCTTAGAAAAATAAAACATTTTCATAAACTTTAACGTTACTATATATTTAAAAACCCCCACCTTCATTGAAAAAAGTATAATCTTGATATACTCAACTTCATTTGCTGAGGAATTATTTCCAAGTGCAAAGTTAATTAGAATATAGATGCAACACTTAGCAGTCCTAGAGCAATTTAACATGGGTTAAAGGAGGGCAGTTGTAAGAATTATAAGAGTTTGTGAGAAACAGTTTATGAGCAAAGGGAGGACTCACAGAGGAAAAAGTGACCCATGTCCCACTTGCTATTTTGCAAAATTCCCAGCCCTGGGAGAAGGTTAAAGAGCACAATGAAGTCTTCACTTTCTACTCAATCCACCAACTGTTCACATTTTCCCACATTCACTGTTATGAAAAAAGATGGCTTAGAAAGTGATTTTAGTTAGGGTCTTTCTTTATAAAGTATTTTTCTTTTAAGTTTTCCAATTTGGAGTTTCATCTGATTGCTCCAAACATTTGCAGAGGAGAAACAGATGAGGCAACCAGGGAGATGCTGATGGGGTATAATCTTCCCCACTGTCCCTGACACTACATTTAAATGTAATTTTTTTTTTTCACTCTTCTGGCAGGAAAAAAAAGTGAAATTCACTTCAACTCCCCTGGAAACATAATTGTTCTCTTACAACATAAAAATACCTCCATATAGGGAGATATGCACAGGAAACTTTTTCTTCAGAGTTTTTTTTTCCCCCACAAGTGTGTTGGTGAGAATGTGGTTAGGGAGAAGTTCCAAGGAACACGGTGAAGAACACAAGCTGAGGTACTCAGTGCTCCAAGTAACACAATGTGTCTGTCAAGGGCTGATTGTCCCTGAAGGAGGGAGGTACCTGAGTCACTTGAGGTGTCAATGCAGGTGTCCCTGGGTGTGCTTTGGCCACAAAAACATGACAATCAAGCAGAGTCAGCTGTCAGTTTATCAAAAATGTAGTTGAAAGTGCCTTGAATTCAGCACTTTTTTGGAGTGATTTCAGGGAATGGCAGCTCCCCGAGGAGAGTAAGTGTGGTTGAGTCAATGCTATAGCCCACTAGAGCTCCTCATTGGAGTCTTACACACAGTAGCAGCTTGAACATCTGAAGGCAGCAATGAAGTAAATACGTGAGGTGTGTGGAGGTGGTTTGGACTCTGTAGTCTCTGTTTCTCTCAGTCCAGACTCCAACAGGTTGTCAGTGCGTTCTGTGGCTAGTTGCTGGCAGACTTTTTTGCTTCTCTTTATTGATCTCTCACACTATTAAAATATTGGGAAAGAGTTACACACAGAATTGAGAACACAGCTGGTCTGAGCTCAGGCCCACATTGCGTGATAGGGCAGGTTTGCTATTTGCTAAAATAAAGTGCAGGTGGGGAGGGTGTCAGCTTCCTGCACAGCTAAGCAGGCTGCTGATGGATCTCAGAGAGATCAAGAGAGGTGGGCAGCATCAGACATAGGAAGTAGAGCCAAGGCTAAGCAAGCATAAAACAGAACTCTTTCTCCTTCTGTTCAGTTGTTAATGTTCCGCAGGCCCTATATTTATACTCTATTTTGTTATGAAGTGAGGTTTTGGAAATGTTCAGCCTGCTGAGGGTATGGGCCTATTTTTGGTTATAATCAGTCCTTTGCTTGTGGTGTGATGCAGTGACCCATTCATTGTACACTTTTCTAGGGCTGGAGGCTGAGGCTGAGATGTCAGCCACCTCTTAGATTTCTGGCCTTATTATAAGTAGGTCAAGGTCCTCGTCTCATAATAACTAAAGCTGATTGCCAACAAAATAGCATCAAGATTTATTAGGTCAAGGTCCTTATCTCATAATAACTAAAGCTGATTGCCAAAGAAATAACATCAAGATTTATGACGTCTTTCAATTCTACCATGTTTAGACAGTCCCAATTTATAAGTAATATGTTCCAAAGATTCATTCACTTGTAAATAAAATATTTAGAACTTTGAACATATTTCACCAAAGAAACTATACTTTAAGAGCAATTTAAATCCCCAAAAAAATAATCAAAAGCTAATTTAATCCATAACATGGATCATTCTGTTTTGAATAATTTTTCAATATGAAAGAAAAGAAAGGGAAAATGCTATTGAAATATGAATATTGTAAATCAACTAAGAAATGATTTTAATTTACCTTGAACATGGATGTCTTAAAAGAGATGGGAGGCCTGGTTGGGTGGCTCATTTGGTTGGAGTATCATCCCATACACCAAGAGGTTGCAGGCAAAATCCCTGGTCTACAGGGTGTCTATAGGAGGCCCTGATCAATGATTCTCTCTCACATTGATATCTCACTCTTTCTCTAATAAACATATCATCAGGTGAGGGTTTTAAAAGAGATGGGAGATGGAACACTAAGATTGTGAAGAAGTAACTTCTGGCCAAGATGGGGGCATAGGTAAAACATAGCTCACCTCACACAACCACAGCAAAAATTACAACTAGGACTTCCGGCCAAGATGGAGGCATAGACAGACACGCTGCATCTCCCTCCACAACTAAGAAGGAATACAACTACCTCAAAACTAGAAACAACAAGACGTTCCAGAAAATCAAACTACATGGAAGTCCAACACACAAAGAAATAAGCAATACTCATCCAGACAGGTAGGAGGGGGTGTGGCTGGGGCAGAGAGGATACGGTGTGGTGGTGGCAGCAGCTGCAACAGTGGCAGGCTGGCGGAAAGCACAGTTACACCTTTTAAAAAGTCAGGACGGACACCTGGGGAGCATTCCCAGCTCCTTGCCAGACTGCACAGCTCAGGATCCCAGCACCAGAGAAAATCAAGCCTCATTGCTTCTGACTGTGCAGAGCAGTGGGGGGTGGGGTGGAGGCAGAAACTGCCAGTCTCTAAGCAGAGTCTGCTTGTTTAAAGGGCCCCCACAGTCCTAGAATATACGCAGACCCCTACACTCTGGGAACAACAGTTAGGGCAACAGTTAGAAAGGCAACAGTCCCATACGGAAGTGGGAGAAGTGCCTGGAAAAGGGGCGACTGCTGGGCAGGCGGCATTGTTCCCTCTCAGACCCCTCCTCCACATACAGCTCCACAACGTGGTGAAACGGGTCACCCTGTATTGACGAATCCCTTAGGCTTGACCTAAGATAGCTCCACCTAAGACACAGAGGCAAACAAACACAGGAACCTGTCAAGATGAGGAGACAGAGAAGTATGGCCCAAAAGAGGAAATGAATCAAGGTTCCAGTGGGAGAACTAAGTGACAAGAAGATAGCCAACGTAACAGATGAGGAGCTAACCAACCTAAAAGATGCAGAGTTCAAAACACTGGTGATAAGATGCTCATAGGCTTGACAGATATGCTTCAGTATGGCAAATGCATAAGAGTAGAAGTGAAGGCTATGATACATGAAATGAAGGAAAATCCACATGAAACCAATAGTGAAGGGAAGAAAACCAGGGTTCAAATCAATGATTTGGAACATAAGGAAGAAAAAAAAAGTCAACCAGTACAGAATGAGGAAACAAAAATTGAAAAAAACGAGGAGAGGCTTTGGTATCTCTGGGACAACTTTAAACATGCCACCGTCCAAATCATGGGGTACCAGAAGGAGAAGAGAAAGAGCAAGAAATTGAAAACTTATGTGAGAAAGCAATGGAAGAAGATTTTCCAAATTTTGTGAAGAATATAGACATACAAGTCCAGGAAATACAGAGAGTCCCGGGCGAGCTGGACCCAGAGGAGACCATACCAAGACACATAAAATGTGTGCCAAAGGTGAAAGATAAAGATAGAATTTTAAAAGCAGCAAGAGAGAAGCAGAGAGTTGCTTACAAAGAGGTTGCTATAAGACAATCACCTGATTTCTCAAAATACACATTGCAGGCAAGAAGGGACTGGCAAGCAGTATTCAATGTGATGAAAAACAAGGACCTACAACCAAGATTACTCTATCCAGCAAAGCTATCATTTAGAATGGAAGGGTAGATAAAGTGCTTCCCAGACAAGGTGAAGCTAAAGAAGTTCATCATCACCAAGCCATTATTATATGAAATGTTAAAGGGACTTACTTAAGAAAAAGATCAAAACTATGAATACTAAAATGACAACAAACTCACAGCTATCAAAAACTGAATCTAAAAAATAAGAACAAAATCTAACTAAGCAAACCAGAATAGGAACAGAAACATAGGTATAGGAATCATTGGGAGGGTTATCAGCTGGAAGGGGGAAGGGAAAGAAATGGGGAAATGGTGCAGGGATCAAGAAGCATAATCGGTTGGTACAAACTAGACAGGGGGAAGTTAAGAATAATATAGGAAAGGGTGAAGCCAAAGAACTTGTATGCATGACCCATGGACATGATCTAAGGGGGGGTGGGATTGCTGGAGGGAAGGGGGGTACTAGGCAGAAGGGAGCAAAGGGGAAAAAATTGGAATTACTGTAACAACATAATCAATAAAATATACTTAAACAAAGATTACAACTAGACTACAAAACAAGTATCACCCAGAATCATCAGAAAATCAAGCTGTATGGAAGTCTGACAACCAAGGAATTACATAAGTCACATTCATCCAGATGGATAGGACAGGTGGAGGGGTGCGGAGAGGTGGAGATGAGGAACAGATGGTTCCACACCCACGTGTGGTGAATAAAAATTGGGATGGATACCTTGTGAGCAAGGAATCCCAGCCCAACACTAGGCCACCAGCCCAGGGTTCCAATACCCGGAAGATAAGTCCTCATAACTTCTAGCTGTAAAAATCGGTGGGGGTTGGGGCGGCAGAAGAAACCATGGGATTCTCAGGAGTTTTTTCATAAAAGGCCTGCAAGAGACTTAGGGCTTATGCAGACTCGCTCAATCTGGGCTCCCGCACAGGGGCAGCAGCTTGAAGGGCACCAGTGGCATATGGGAAGGAATGGAAGCATCTGGCATCATGGAGGGTGCGCAGCGACAGCTACCTCCTGGACAAAATTCCAGAGGCCGGGCAATGGCATTTTCTCCTTTATGAGCCCTCCCCCACACACAGCCACAGAGTGGCAACATCATATTGGAGACTCTATCAACCTGGTTCATATGGGTTACCCTGCTCAGGTGATTACCTAAGGCTCTGCCCCATCCAAATTAATGATGCACTTTTCTACAATACTATGCTACTATGACATGAGTCAAAGCAGTTCTACCTAATACAAACATAGGGAGGCTGCCAAAATGAGGAGACAAAGAAATATGGCCCAAATAAAAGAACAGAACAAAACCCCAGATAAAAAACTTAACAAAATGAGGAAAGGCAATCTATTGGTTGCAGAGTTCAAAACATTGGTTATTAGGATGTTCAAGGAATTCACTGGGTATTTCAATGGCATAAAAAAAGACCCATGCAAAAAATGAAGATTACACTAAGTGAAATAAAGAAAAATTTACAGGGAACCAACAGTGGAATGGATGAAGCTGAGAATCAAATCAATGATTTGGAACATAAGGAAGAAAAAACATTCAATCAGAACAGCAAGAAGGAAAAAGAATCCCCCAAAACACAGATAGGCTAAGGAGCCTCTGGGACAAATTAAAATTTACCAACATTTGAATCATGAGGGTGCCAGAATGAGAGGAGAAAGATAAAAAAATTGAAAACTTATTTGAAAAAATAATGAAAGAAAACTTCCCTAATTTGGTGAAAGAACTAGACATACAAGTTCAGGAAGCACAGAAATTCCCAAAAAGATGGACAAAAAGAGGACCACACCAAGACACATTATAACCAAAATGCCAAAGGTTAGAGAGAATCTTAAAAGCAGCAAGAGAAAAGAAAATAGTTACCTACAAAGGAGTTGCCATAAGACTATCAGCTGATTTCTCAAAAGAAACTTTGTAGATGAGAAGGGACTGAAAAGAGATATTCAAAATGATGAAAGGCAAGGACCTACAATGTAGATTACTCTATCCCACAAAGCTATTATTTAGAATGGAAGGGCAGATGAAGTGCTTCCCAGACAAGGTAAAGCTAAAGGAGTTCATCATCACAAAGGCCTTATTATATGAAATGTTAAAGGGACTTAAGAGAAAAAAGATCAAAACTATGAACAGTAACATGACAACTTGCAAGAGTAACCTGTCCCGCAGCTCCCTTGGGGCGGATGAAAGAACTGACTCAGAAATCAATTATCTGAGGAGAGAGAAGGATGAGTGTCTCTCAGAAGAGATCACTGACCACTCTTTTCTCATTCAGGGTTTTTATTGAGTTTGCTACGATTGGAAATGTGTGGGGTAAGCAAACAGGCCTCCACCTAATGATTGGAAGTATAAACAAAGGGAAGCATAAATCAGCATAGGGAGATAGATAGCAAGACTGTGAGGTGTCAAAGCTTATCATAAAATTCTAGATGTCTCTTTTTACTTAAACATTTTGTTTACACATTCTACTGATAAGAATTTGGCGCTACACAGAGCAGGCAGTCTTCATTAGCTTCAAAGAGTACATTGCATTCCTATTCTACTTCTAAAACGCCCTGGAGTGTGGGACCGGCAGTATGGTATGTGGGGCATGTTTGCCAGCTGGTTAAGGCTTATGGACCTGTGTTTTGGTCCCAGCTTCACGCAGTGGCTACAGCTCTCTGTATCATACATATCAATCTCCCACATGAACAATCTCACAACTATCAACATTTGACTCTAAAAAACAAACTAAGCAGACAAGCAGAACAGAAACTGAATAATAAGTATGGAGATTACTTGTAAGGTTATCAATTGGGAGGGGGGAGGGGAAGAATGGGGGAAAAGGTGCATGGGTTAAGAAGTGCAGATTGGTAGGTACAAAATAGACAGCGGGATGTTAAGAATGGTATAAAAAATGGAGAAGCCAAAGAACTTATATGCATGACCCATGGACATGAACTAAGTGGGTGGGATTGCTGAAGGAAATGGGGGGTATTGGGTGGAGGGGTACAAAGAAGGAAAATTGAAACAACTATAATAGCATAATCAGTAAAATATATTTTTAAAGAAAATTGTTAAAGAAGTTTTTTAGATTCTTTGAAAGGTGATTTAGAATCTTAGAGTCTCCAAATTATGAATACTTACTTATTTTGTAGCTGAGAAAAACAAGAGGCAGAAGGTTGTTTCTAATTTCACCTCTTTATTTTATTTATTTTTCTTACTAAAGGTGAGATGGTGGAGAAGAACAGGCTAATGGCATGTAAAGAAAAATTTGAGACAATGGGACAGGTCCATGTATTAGTCTGCTAGGGCTGCCGTAAGAAAATACCGTAGACTGGGTGACTCCAGCCATAGGAATTTATTGTCCAACTTAAGGTGTTGGCAGGCCTGGCTTTTCCTCAGGCCTCTCTCCATGGCTTGCAGATGGCCATCTTCACACTGTGTCCTCACATGGTCCTCCTCTGTGCGTGCACATCCCTGGTGTCTCTTCCTCTTCTTATAATGAATCAGTGAAGTGGAAGTATGGCCCATTTACATGACCTCATTTAACTTTAATTTCCTCTTTTAAGTCCCTATCTCCAAATATAATTGCATTCTGAGGTACTAGGGGTTAGAGTTTGAGCATATAAGTTGGGGGTGGGGCACAATTTGGTCCATAAAAGTGAAAGGAAACAAGAACATCAGAGAGGCTGTAGTGCTGCCAATGAGCCAAGTGAGCAGGGCAGGGCATACAGCGGTGGTTGGGAAGAAGAGAGCTGGGAGCTTTTACATGTGGTAGAGGGTGTGTATTTTTAAATTATTTTAACATTTATTGATTTTTCGGGGGGGAGACAGACATTGATTTTTTGTTGTTGTTCCACTTACTTATGCATTCATTGGTTGATTCGTATACATGCCCTGATCGGGGATCAAACCCGCAACCCTGGTGCATAGGAACAATACTCCAACCAAATGAGCCACCTGGCCAGGGTCAGCGTGTGTATTTTTAGTTCATGTATCTCCAGATCAGAGCAGGCACCTCTGAATTGATGGAGTCTATACCAGGGAGTCCCCAAACTTTCAGCTGGATATAGGACTCATGCATGGCTCCCTTGGGGTCTCCCTTGAGGAAGGGTGTGCTCTGTCAATATGAATGAAATTTTTACAAGGTGATCAGAAGGTGGGTTGTTGCAGAGACAATGCTATTGGTTCAATGAATTTCATTTCTTCATCCTCTTCTAGAAACCGGGGCATACTACAAGTCCTGGCTCCTCTTACAGTTAGGTTGGGGTCGAATGACTGGGTTCTGGCTAACGGGATGAGGTCACATGTGCTAGAGGCCACTCCCAGCTGTCCTTTAAAAACCTCCTTCAAGGCCTGCAAGTTCTCTTTTCCCTTGACATGGTGATCCCATATCATATGTTGGAGATAAGTATATAATGGAGAAGGGCTGTCTGACTCACACCGGATGTTGCAATCAGTGAGAAATAAACCTGTATTATATTAAGTCACTGAAGTGTTGGCATAACCCAGCCTTTTCTAATACCAAAATTGCCTTTTTAAAGGATTCTTTCCTTCTTAATTTCCTTGCTGATTGTCCTTGATATTTACTTTCATAGAGATTTTTTTTCTTTTACATTTCCAGCCAGTCCCATGTGCTAACTCACTCCTAATAGTCTACTACATAGCTTGTTCTCCAAAACTCTGGGACAACTTCACAAGCAGCTCATCTGAGTTGTTACTTCCCAGATCTCAGCCTGCTGCTCTGTGTTGTACTCCACTACATCTGAATCAAAATCAAAATCAAACTGGTAGCCAGTCCATGAGGGTCACCAAAAACACTGAAATGCAGCAAAGTGAAGAAAAGTGCATTTACCAAGATTCATCTCAGGAATTCTTCGATCATTTTTTGTTTGTTGTGGATGTAGAAGTGAGACCCTCAGGGGCACATTCCAGAAGTGGCTGTTGTCTGCTCACTTGCTTTCTAGGGAAAAGACGGGCAGCCCTAAGACCTGGTGTGCTCAGAACTAGGAGAGGCTAAGGGCCTCCAGAGACAGCTCTTCCTTCGACTCAGTGTTTAGCTCTCTGATGAGAACATAGGCAACAACTTGATCTGAACTGATCCTGACTCTCGTTGCTTTGTGGTCAACTTACTCATTTGTTCACTCTAACCCAAGAATAAGAAAGATAGCATAAATATCTATATGTACATATTTATACACCTCTCCACTCCTGTGTAAGTGGGTGATTATAGACTAGAGGGACTCCAGAGCAAATCTCAGCCTCATTTGGTACTTTGTATTTATATCTAGGCAGTGGGTCCCTTAGAAGCTAACAGGTAGATATGGTAATGACCCAGATCCTATTGCATTCATGCATCCAGAATAACTCCCGTTGAATTGCTGGACCAGACCAGCATTATTATTTCAGTCTGTCATTCCATAACAAGGCAAGGCAAAATTATGAAGTGAAGTTTGTCTTTGGTGGCCTCTTCCTCATCTCACAGTGTCCACCTCTTGTTTATAAAAGAGTTAAGGGCTACTGAGTGCTCAGGCTGCCCTAGCCATGGTACTGTCAGGACATGGTGGCAGCAGGACTGCCTGCCTGGACTTTTGATGTATGCAAATGAATCATATGCAAATTAACCTGGTCCCAGTTTCTCCCATAGGAAATAAAAATGGACCTTTCTCCTTCCCAGAAGAAATGTTGATGGACCTAGCATGATATATTGACTGACTTGGTGGGGGAAAAGCGGGGAGATGTAAATAACCTGCCGGAAGTGTTGATGGGTATGCTCACTCTAACCGAAATGTACATATGGAAAAGTTTGGAGTCACTGCTTGGAGATTGACAGGCACGTGGTTCCTACGGGCCTTTGTGGGTAACTAGGAGTCTCCATCTCCCTTCTCCTTCTCTGCCTCTTCTGTTCCTCTCTCCCCCCCCCCATCTTTTTCCTCTTCCCTCTATTCTCTATCCTCTCTCCTTTCTGTGCTCCTATGGACCCTCAAGTTGGTCTGGGAGATTCCTCTTATCTTTAATTCTTTTCCATTCCTTCCTTCAATAAAGCTGGTATAAATTCTTAGGTTGTTCACTGGGTGATTTCTTGGAGCAAAGGCAGCCTGAGAGGTACGTGGTGACTTACGTAGATGGAAAGACCCAGTCCCTGACCACAAGGAGTTCAGATTCTAGTTCAACAATTTTAGAAACTCGGGAAGATCTAATTCCAACACCATGTATACTTAAGGGTAGATTTAAAATAACACGATACCTTTGTGGGGTGGGGGTATTTAAAACATAACCTCTAATTGCAGAATAAACAGACTCCATCCTATATTAGAGGATTTCAAGTGGCAGATGGTCATACTTTAATAGAGGGTGACAATATATTTCTAAGTTCCCACAGTCAGGTCCAGAGACAAATGTACTTTAGAGATTAGCCCTGATTTAGGGATACAATGGTTGCCTTGTCTACCTGACTGCTCACTTACAAAACACCAGGGTTGTTTTTTTGAAGCTGTTTGCCTTATTTTCAAAATTCTTGCCCTTACCAACCCTCATGTGCCATATGATTCCTGCAAAACAACCCTGGTGCTCGGTGCTCCAAACTATCAACTCTCATTGGATGCCTTCCAATGCTGATTCATGGTGTTTGAAATTGTGGCAGGAGATCTAGAGTCAATAGTTGTTTGCAAACTATTCACCTTGGCACCTTGATTACCCCTGGTGAAATGGTGTACTCATCAATATGTCTCTGGCAAGTCAGGTAGCCTTTGCATCTAAAGTTATTTAAGGGCAGTGGTGAAGTTAATCAGCAGGAATGTACAAAACTGAAATCTTGCCCAAATATGGCATGTTTAACACTGCCCCCCCACAATCTAAGTAATACTTTGTATTCATATAAAATAAGAGCTGGGAAAAATATTTTTTTAATAATAAAAAATCTTCAGATTAGATGATAAACTAAAAAGGATGCAAGCCAAGGGACTATGAGAAGAAGAAGCAAGAGGGCAATAACAACAAAAGATTAAGTAGCCCCTGGGTACTTAGAGATTTTTTTTAAGACCACCTAACCTTATAAATACAACCGTGACATTTAATTCCTTCATAATATAAACCTGCCACAAAGAAGTAAGTTAGAATGTTGATGTTGGGCTGATGGCCAGGTGTTGACTCGCTAGGTAAATGCCATGCTCCTGTACACAAATGCCAGTTGGCAAAACCACAGGGTACTCAGTGTTACGGATGGTCGGAGACCTTTCTGAATGTCCAAAGGTGTGCTGGCAAATCCTTAAAGAAGTATTCTCTGCGTCCCTCTCATGATTATGGAGCAATGACTTAAGGAGAAAAAGTTGATTATGACTCACAGAATAAATACATCCTTTACCTCTATTTTTACTGAGGAAGATGTTAAAGAAGTTCTTATGCTAAAATTTATTTATAAAATGACAAGTTGGATGGACAAGATCATATGATAGTTCTTCAGTATTTCTAAGTGAAACCAATAAGTATTTTTGTAAATGACTGAACCAAGATAAAAATAATTTGTTATTTTTGTAAGAATCTAAGGAAAACTTGCTGGTCATAGTATGTTTATTTGTGTCAGATGAGAAGACTACGAAGGGATTTCCTATACACAGACACACAGAGGTGTACTCACACACACTCACACACACGAAGAAGAAATAAATTAAAGTAAAAAGCGAGTGAAAGAATGACACGGAAAGGATCAGCTAGGGAAGGTGGGCTGGGGTGATTATGGATGATACTTCCATGCTACCCAAACTCATGTTGCCTATGCTATAGGGAATGACCACTTCTCATTAAACAAAAATTCTCCACATAATTCTAGTAAGGTATGCATGACAGATGGATTTCTTTCAGAGAGGAAACAGATAACAAAAGTAAGGAATATATTTAGAATTTCAGAAAGTCTTCGATAAGTTTCAAAAAATTAATCATCGTGTAACTGTTACAGAAATGATTCTGCTTGAACCTAAAGAAGGAACTTGCTTGAAGTAAACAATCAACATAGGTACCACAAATAATGAAGTGTCCTGATGCACTATAGGCCTTTTTAAGGAATTCAACTTCTCATTATAATACATTGTATTGTTTAAAACAAAAAAAAACAAAAATCCTAGCCATATAGTTTAGTGGTTGTATTGTTGCTATATAACAAATTACCCCAAAGCTTAGTGGCTTAAAAGAACAAACATTAACTCGTGGTTTCTGTGGGCCAGGAGTCCATACCTACTTTGCTGCATGCCTGTGGTCCAAGGTCTTTCCTGAGGCTGCAGTCATCTCAAGGCTGGGTTGGGGTTGAAGAATCTGCCTCCAGGCTCACTCATGCACTTGTTGGCAGACCTTAGAAATCTTCACCCAAATTCACTTGTGTGCTCATCTCCACTGGACTGCTTCATACCATAGCAATTGGCCACCCCTGGGGTGAATCATCAGAGAGACAAGAAGAAGGAGTTGCCAAAATGGACCCTGCAGTCTTTTTATAACCTAACCTTGCTTCTGCTATATTCTATTTGTTAGAAGCAAGTAAAAATCTCAGCTCTTGCACAAAGCTGTGAGTACCAGGAAGCAGGGATCATTGGGGGTCATCTTAGAAGGTGCCTAACACAGTGGCTAGGAGCCTGGATTCTGGAACGAGATTTCCTCCATTCACTTATCTGTTCTCCCACTTAACTAGCTTCATGATCTTGATCTCTCTGAGCCTTGATTTCCTTACTTCATAGAGCTGTTAGTGCTTAAAACACTGCATAATAGTTTAAATAAGCCTTACAGAAGTTTTAATTATGATTATAAATGTTTATGTTTTAGGTTTCAGAAAGTTATAGGAATAAAGATGAGGACTTTCTGTATTCTGTACTAGTTTACATTGTGGAAATATGTTTGTTAAATCCATTATTCACAGAGAGGTGGGATTGAAGGAAGAAGAAATGGTTCAGCATCAAGAATGACAGACTGTATCGCTGCCCAAGCAGAGCACAGCCAGAGTTTCCCTCATGGCAGAGGCCTCTGATGAAAGGAAACACTGGGCTGGATGAACCAAAAATCTCACCGTGCAAAGCCCTACAAGTCTAAATTCTCAGAACTTGAAAAGCAGAAGCATTGTCCTGTTTCTGATGGTCCCCTAACTCTTGTCCTAAGGGGAAAATAAGGGGTGGGGAACCTCTTGACTTTGCCCTTCGGAAAAGATGTATTTGAGAACTGTTCATTTTAGCCCAAGGTTACAGAATTCTGATAGAACAAAAGCCAAAATAAACATATCTTTGCAAGTCATTATTGACTTTAGGGTACAGCTGTGCCTCCCCACCAGGCCAGAAAACCATGCAATTGCCAGCAAAGAAAACATGGAGAAAACATGGAGAACAATCTGTCAGGCTTGAAAGTGTAGCAACAGGGGAAGTCTGAGGCCCACCTCCAACTTCTTAAAGAGGATCAGCACAGAAGGCACAGAATTACATCTTCCAAAATATGTCTTCAAATCATAGCAGTATGAGAACGTTAAAGATTTTATGGCCCTTCACTCCATCCATCAAGCCATGTGTTCAGGAGAATGTATATATAAAGCACCTAGAAGTTATTGTAATTAATGAAGTTTAGTGACAGAAATCTCGACATAGGAATTCTGTTGAGATTTACATAGATTAGACCTCTTGATTTATTAAGTCAGATCGAAGCCTCAGATGTCTTAATCATCCAATATTTTGAACTGAGATGAATAGTAATAGTAAACTTGTTGCATGCTTTTTATGTGTTAGACCAGAGGTTCTCAACCTGTGGGTCGCAACCCCTTTGGGGGTTGAACGACCCTTTCACAGGGGTTGCCTAAGACCATCAGAAAACACATATATAATTACATATTGTTTTTGTGATTAATCACTATGCTTTAATTATGTTCAATTTGTAACAATGAAAATACATCCTGCATATCAGATATTTACATTATGATTCATAATAGTAGCAAAATTACAGTTATGAAGTAGCAACGAAAATAATTTTATGGTTGGAGGTCACCACAACATGAGGAACTGTATTAAAGGGTCACTGCATTAGGAAGGTTGAGAACCACTGTGTTAGACACTGTGCTGAGGGCTTTCATGAACTGTCTCATTTAACCCTCACAACCACCTTCTAATGTATGTATTGTGTCTTCACAAATGAGGAAACTGAGACTTAGAGAAGTTAAATAACTCATGGTCAAGTAGTGATCTGAACCCTGGAGGCCCCAATGCTGAGCCCCAGCTTCTTGTTTTTTTATTGTTGTTCTGTTACAGTTGTCTCATTTTCCCTTATTGTTCTTCCCTGCCCCGCCCACTTTCCCCCCTCTCCTATAGTCAATCCCCACCCAGTTCTCCATGTCCATGGGTCATTTATACTAGTCCAATCAGTTTCTATTGTTATAGGAATGAAGGGAAAAGAAGAAGCTGCTTAGTAACAGTTGGCTGTGGGATGGGAGCACTTTTCTCACAGAGCCAGGGCCTGTGCTAAGGATGTGCTATTGATTTTTAAATGTCTGGAGTCCCAGCAGGACCAGATCCCTAAAGACCAACACTAACATGCAAAGATGTTAGAAAACCAAAAGCTACATCTAAAGTCACTAGCCACTGATTAGATGGTGAAGGAATTCTTTCTGAGAAAAGATCTAAGCTCTCCAACAAGTGGCTTTGACAAGAATACTCATGGGAAAAAAGGGAGAAGTGCTGTCTTTTGCTCCTGTCCCCAGCCCTCCATGAACAGAACTAGGGAGGAAGGGTAGGGGTTGGAGACAGAGACTAGGGAGTCAAATACAGATGGTCCTGGACTAACAGTGGTTCACTCTATGATTTTGACTTTATGATGTGAAAATGATACACAGTCAGTGTAACCTCTACTTTAAATTTAAATTTTTGATCTTTACCTGAGCTAGCAATATTTGATATTTGGTAAGATGCATGCTGGTCATGTTGGACATTGGCAGCACCTGCAGCTCCTGGCCAGCCACGTGATCATGCAGGTAAACAACCCACACTCTACAGTGTATTCATTATGTTGGATGATTTTGCCCAATTGTAGGCTAATGTGTGTTTTGAGCACATTTGAGATAGGCTAAGTTAAGTTATGGTGTTTGGTAGGTTAATTAAATGCATTTTCAACATGATATTTTCAACTTATGATGTTTAGTGGAACATAACCCCATTTTAAGTTGAGGAGCATCTTTCTACAGAGTTGTATAATTAAAGACACTGTAAGAAGATGAGACCACAAAGCAATTCTGCTTGTGTTATATTCCCACTGAAGACATGGTGAAACAAGGCTTGGTGATTGCAGTAAAAATTCCCATTTAGAAAAAGAGGAAACACAGCAGACACTGCACCACAGCAAAGATGGAATCTCATAGGGCAGCTATTGGCAGTGTGTGTGTGTGTGTGTGTGTGTGTGTGTGTGTGTGTGGTCCCTTCAGTAGACATTGAATGGTTCTCCATGAGGAACCCCTTCTCTGTGTTCTCTGAGGCCGTTGGATCCATACTCTGACAGGGTGTTCACTGTCCTCGTGGTCACATCTGAAATGGGCTCCTGGGAATGTAGGCTCCTGCAAGGCTGTTAAGGTCCTAATGGTCATTCAGGTTCAGTGAGGTCCTGAAGTTGTTCTATTTTCTTCTGTGTGGAGAAGGCCGACATGCATAGACAGAGAAGGCTGAGGCTGACAGAGAAGAGACAAGTAGACAGAAAAGAAAAAGTCCTGATTCCATTAAGTTCATGGGTCTAGCTGTTCGTGTATCTCTAATAAATCCTCCCTCCAACTCCTTAGATTCTCTTTAGAGTTTGTGAGATACCCATTGAGTCCTTGGCAACTTGGAGTCCTCACCAATATTAGTCTGTAATGAATCCAACCATCAACAGTATTTCATTCAATGCCACAGGCACTCAAGTGCTTAAGCTTAGACTAGATTTCTAATAACTATTGCCCCATTTTTACTCTATGACAGCTATCGCCCATTACCTGGGGGAAAAAGCATCAAATATTGTGGCTGAATTATGAGCAGATGCATTTACTTAAGAGGGATAGTAAATTAAAATGAAACATAATACAGCGCCTTTTACATAGCCTGATCTTGCTCCATAATGTAAAGTAAGTTTGTATCAATAATAAAAACATCTACAAAACATCAATGAGTTAAGCAAAATGTAGGTAGGTACATACAATAAAATATTACTAAGCCTTTAAAAGGGAGATTTTGACACGTTACAACACATACAAACCTTAAAGACATTATGCTAAATCCTGGGTGATTCCTCTATATGAGGTGCTTAGTCAAATTCATGAAGACAGAAAATAGAATGGTGGTTGCCAGGGTTATGGGAAGTTGTTGTTTAAGGGGTACATGAAAAGAGTTCTGGAGATTGGTTGTACTCAACTGTGCACTTAAAAATGGTTAAGATGATGGTGAATTTTATGTTATGTATATTTTATCCCAATTTAAAAAATATTAACAGGTTAGATCAATGTCTTGGACTCTTGCAGTAGTTAGAAAACACATACATTTGTTGATAAATTAGTCTCACTATTAGACTAGATGACTATCCAACCTGGAGTGGTTCTTAAATTTTCCCCATCGAAGTACACATGGAAAATAATTCTATTTCAGGCACATGTGGGTAACTAGAAGGGCCTACTTGAGGCTGGAGAACATTGGTCCATGGCCTCTAGCTGTTCTAGCGTCCAATCACATTGCTAAGTGCTGGCTATCTCTGCCCTCTCATCATCTATTCGTGACACACCTGCTGGGAAGCTCCCACTGGGCACCTGTTCACATGGTAGTGATGTCAGTCAAAGTTGACAAAGCAAGTTTGTGTAACCTGTAGCTCTAAGAAGATGGAGCAGTTTTGCTCAGGTCATTGTTTGTAACTTTCTTATTTTGTCTCCAAAGCCTAAACCTCACAGGCAATATGAATTTAATAGCAGCTGATTAACTGATCCTCAGATGTTAGTTAAGAGCTTAGGTTGAAAATGAAAATATGCATTAATTGTTTAGTAATGTAGATAAAGCACAACCATCAGACTCTGAGAGATTATTTGTGGCATTCAATATTATCTTTGGATATACACATAAATATTAATTGCTCTTGATAGAATTAATTTTTCTTTCCATCTAACCACCCATGATTTGTAATGAGATAACTTATCCTAACCTGAAATGGGTATTTTCTGAAGCCGTATAATTAGGAAAATGGATCCTCCATATAGGCATTAGCATTGTGCTAGATCATTACACATTACATTATGTCTGGGTATAATTAATTCCAAAACAAACAAAGAAATCTTCCTGTCTTTTTGATCAAATACTGTCTATATCATTATTAGACTCCATGTTGGCTTTCTGAAATGTCATTTTAGGTAAAAATGTTTGAGAGAGATGTTGCTGGAAAATGAAATTATGGTGGACTAAAAGTGACAGATACTCTTTCTTTGAGTGGGGGTTGATTTCCCCTCCTCTCGAGTCTGGGTGGGCTCTGTGACTTATTTCACTATGAGTGATGCTGCATTATAAAAGGCTAGGTTAGCAAAGCTTTGCCCTCATAGAAATTCTGTTTTTTTGAGTACAGTAGCTTAAGTCCACTTATGAGCTTGAATATGTCCAAACTACTGACTTCTGGAGACTAAGAATTTTGTCTCGAGTTCAAAACTGAAATAGAAAAAAATAATATTTCAGACATTTCTCACAAAGCTAGAAAATGGAGAGGAAAGCATAGATGGAGCTAACCTAGCTAATCTAAGACAGATCATTCATCCAAGGAAAAGTTTAAGTAATACTTAACTAAGAACATAAATGACTAATATACTGCATCTATATGTGTTTTAACTCTTGCTATTCTGGTCACAATCCTCAAGAAATCTTCAAAGCATTCCAAAATTAAAAGACTCTTCATAAGGACTGATCAACATTGACTTCCTATTTGGGGAGAAATAAGTAGGCTTCTAAGTGAGCATGTTACCATAATGATTAAATGTTGAGATGAGTTTGGGGAGATGATTTTAAAAGATCATGATAGTTACCAACAGAGTAGCTTTATTTTTCATCAAATTTCAAGTTGTTTAAAAAGTACTATACCCCATTAAGATGTAAACAAATTTTAGAACAACTAAAAGGAATGATCTTAATCTCACAGACATTAGAGAGTCATGTCGCGGACCTCTGACCAGCAGAGTCCACGGCGTTTTGGATGAGGGAATAAATGCACAGCGACTGCAAGAATCCTGTGGAGAAGAGGGGACAGAACTGGCCACTTTCTAGAGGAGAAAGCAGTTTGCCCCTGCCTTAACAGGCTTTTATTGATTTCTTAGGTGGATTACATCCAATAAAATCATGAATCATAGTGCCAATCATTGCCTTATGATTATTACTTTTACATATTAGAGAAAATAACGTTACACATGCATGGATGATAAGGATAATTTGTCTAGCCACTTCCTGTTCTTAGAAATTGGCCCAGAATAGGCTCTAAGAGACTGGTTCAAGGTTAAACGCTGAACATCTGTTGTTCTCAACCCAGGATGAGGGGGTCCTTTAGCAGAAAGCAAGCTTTTTAGCTATTATATAAATGCAGGTCTGGTTGCCCGCGGGAAAACCGGTGTGTGGAGTGGGTCGTGCTTGCCACCATGTTCCCAGAGGTTTTCCACTCTGGGGCTGAGCTACATTTGCCACCACCAAGCACCCCGGCTTCCCATGGAGTCAGGCAAAGATGGCCTTAAATCAATAGATGATAAGTTCATAGTGCATAATCATTTATTGTGTTGTAGAACATTTCACAGAGGTGAAGTGATTTGTCTAAGATCTCACTGGGTAAGTGGTGATGTAAGGACTAGGACCCAGGTTATAGTCATTTTCTTTCCCCTAAGCCAGGCTGCATATATACAGGGTGGGCAAAAGTAGGTTTATAGTTGTGAATATGCAAAACACAGAGTTCATTCTTGTATTCTTATTTATTAATCATTGTATTATTTTCCATATGAACAATTGTAAACATACTTTTTCCCCACCCTGTATACTATGCTGATCCTAGAGAACCCATGTGGGACATGGACATTTGAAAAATAAACAATCTCAAACATGCAATCTGATGAGTTTAATGCCATGATTTTAGTCTATTAAGACACTTGAAAAATTGGTTTAAGCATGTAAGTCATGGGCCATGCTGTTTTTGTTGGTTGCTTAACTGAAACTTAAAGACAGAAAACAAAAAGTTTCCCTACACTCCAGCCTCCAGTTTACTTTGGGTTCATCTGATACTGCCCACACATTAGGTTTTTGATTATTTAAAAAATATATCTCAAATAAAGCAGGAGGACCCAAAGTTGGTTCTATTGAAATGAGTTCATTGATTTGACTTTATTTCCCACCCTTTGTTCTATTCACCTTAAAATGGGATATTTTCAAAGCATATAAATAAAAGGTTCACAGAAGAGGTAGTCAAACTCATACCTATATCAATTAGGACAAAGAAATATCAGAAGTGAAGTGTGCCTCTGTGTTCATACTAGAAAGCTGAGAAATGGCAAGCATTTTTGTCACTGAAGAGCTGTAAGGCCTCCAAAATCAACATAAGCCAGTAGGTAATATACAGAGCCTGTTCAACTCTGGACCCAATAGTCAAGATCAAGGCCATTTACTGAGAAGAGTAGACCTTGGACAGTATTTATCAAGGTCTTTTTATTTTTTAAAAGCACTACAGCTGTTTGGAACATTGAAACCAAACTGCACTTGCATGTAGCCTTGATCCTTTGTGTGTTCTACTTCTTTTTTTTTTTTTTAATTTTCATTTTAGGCTTAGGCAGTTCTGCTGTCTTAGGCCTACAAACTCTAGATAAGTGGCATTAAAAGAACAAACTGCAATACTATCATGACACTTTCACTAAAAACCCAAACTGTTATGTACTGGATGGGAAAAATGCTATTTACAACTTTAAAGAAGGGCAAATCCTATTGAACCAACTCCCCATCTTTTTCTATGAGGATCTCAATTTTTTGACTAAGGGCCTAAGTTTGTGATTAGAGACAGAAAAGAGGCTCTACTTTAGAGGAAGAGTTTGGAATTCTAGAACGTACTACCCTCCAAACAGAGAGCATGGAGTTGGCACAATGGCATAAGTCTGTGGGTGCAGAAGAACAGGAGGTCAAGAAAAGCTCTTTAGAGACAAACAGTAAGGCTTTTGAAAGTAGAAATGTTGAGTGTTCTATTAAAGTTGTTTCTTTGGCTGAAATTTTTTTTTTTCTCTTCCCACGCAACCTCCTTTTATTGAAGATTGCTGCTGAAAGGAAGATAGTCTTGTGTGTGAAGTTTTGTTTTTGCTGGGCTTTGCTTTTCTGGGATGGCATGATAGGCGAGGAAACCACAGAAAGGCTTTAAGTTTGACATCTGTCAATGTAGTATACAGGAGACACAAAGGAGGGGCAGTGGGTGACTGTTCATAAGTCAAACTAATTAAATAGAAGCAAGAAGTTTGGAGCAAGGATGCTCATGAAGATGAAGTGAATGTGGAGGAATGTTGGGAAGGGCTTTTGATCGACATAGGACATAGAAAAAGGCAGAGTCAATGGAATCTAGAAATTAGAAGGAAAACCACAGCTACTGCTGGTAGAACTACTTTCTTTTCCTTGCCCTCTCTCTCTCCCCACCCCCCTCTTTAGGAGGTGGGCAGTTAACAAATAGGTAAGTATCTTTACAAAACTTAACTTTCTCACCCTTGGGAGATGTTATTTCACTTTACTGCACTTCACAGATATGTTTTTTACAAATCTAAGGCATGTTTTTAGGTCACTCAGGAACTAGTGGCAGAGTTAGGGATTAAACTGTGGTTTGACTCCAGGGTGATGTTTATTCTACCAGAAGTGACATGGACCTCTGCTAAAAAGCATTATTTGCTTATACTGGGGGCCGGGATAACTTCTCTGACTTATCATCTAAAAAGCTCAGTCTGTCAAATATTAGTGACTCATTGTTTATCGATCTATGTTCTGATCCCTAAAGAAATAAGTAGGTGATTTAAAATAAATGAATGGCCTTTGCCTTATGATAATTTCCTTTTTATTTTTCAGCATTTGTTCTTCATCAGAGGCAGTTTTCTTGGGTGAATACTCTCCAGAAAATAGAATATTTCTGTTCCTTTTATGGAAATTTTAGAAATTAGAAAATAAGTATAATGAAAATATGGGAAAGAGTTCATTACGTAGAACTGAGGGACAAGTGGGAGAGAATGACAAGTAGGCTGCAGTCAAATGAGATTGAAATAAAATACTGGGAAAGTAAGAAAGCCAGATCAGATGTTAATCACAATTATGAGCAACTGGAAAATTTGAAGATGAGAGATCACAGTGAGGGCTGTGGAAGTGGTTAAGGAGGAAGAGGCCAAAGAAGATCTCATCATGACCGTTTTGGACAGTGGAGGGTGACACAAGTCAGAACCCACATGGAGAAATTGGAGAGTGGACAGCTCAGGCAATTCAGATGTTTAAATAAAGCACTTCAGAGGCAAACTTAGACTCCACTAAGGAACAAGATAAAGGAAAATAGAAAGACATCACAAGTGTAAACACATTCAAGGAGAAAAAGTGTTTTCCCTTATATCTCTTTGATGGGGGGAGGTGGAGGGAGAGAATTCATGAGAATAAAGCAGACAGGACTATTTTAGGAAATAAAGAGCTGAAGAAGATTATGAAGAGTCAATAAGAAAAAAGATTATGGAGGGTTTGGGGCTGGGTGAAAAAAGTGTAGGGATTTAGAAGTACAAATTGGCAGTTATGAAATGGTTACAGGCATGTAATTACAGAAGAGGGAATATAGTCAATAATATTGTAATTTCTATACATGATTCCAGGTGGGCACTAGTCTTATTGGGAGGAAATACTTCATAAGCTATGTGAGTATCTAACCACTATGCTGTACACCTAAAACTAATATATTATTGAATGTCAACTGTACTTGAAAAAACAATTTAAAGCTGTTGTTCTAAATAGAGTCACAAAGTGACAGAGTGGCAGGGATTGTTGAATTTTTTAGTGACAAAAGACCTGGGGTTGGTGGAGCAGGGGAGAGAAAAGGGGGGGGGGATGGGACAACTGTAATAAAAAAATAAAACAAACAAACAAGACCTAAGAGAAGCAAATCATTATGTAATGATAATATTCAATGGTACAGAGAGATGAGGAAATTTCACACTGAGTCCTCATAGTACATAGATAGAAAATCAAGGAATCAGGAGTGAAAATAAGAATGAAATCAAGTGAAAGCCTAAAACAGTGAGGAACGAAGAAAATATTTTTAAAAAATATACAGTAAAAGAAAAATAGGTCAGCCATCCGCAGGTTAATGGAAAAAGTGCAATAGTAAGTTGTTATACTACAGATTATTTCATATAATTCCCTTTACCTTTGCATCAAAGTTTGATTAGTATATCAGTGTAACTAAGGAGTAGTTTTAATGCCTTGACTAGCTGGTGAATAGTGAAGTCAGGGTCAAATCCAGGCCTGTCTCCAAAGCTTATACTCTGCTACCCTTAACATTTTGTATTCATGAGCATTAACATTTATTGAAGACTTGACTTCCATATACGTTAAAAAAGAATATTTTTCCACACAGCTAAAAACATTATCATACTTTGCAAAATTAATCATTTTCAATATACCCAGTCTGTATTTTACAAGCTGCCTTCAAAATAGCATTTACAGCTGGTCTTTCCAAATCAGGATCTAGTCCAAGTCATACTAGTCTAGTGGCATTCCTTACCTCTCCTTTAATCTAGAAGAATCTCTTTTTATGACACTGATCTGTTGTGTAAAATGTTTTCCTTTTGGATTTGTCAGATTACTTTTTCTGTGGCAAACTTAACTTATTCTTCTATGTATTCCCTGTAAAGTGAAAGTTACACCTAAAGGTTTGATAGATTCATGTGAAATGCTTTGGCCGAGAGTACATCGTGGGTGGCATGTAGGCACCACAGGCAGGCCAGTAGGAGGTGCAGGACACCTGGCTGCTCCATCGTGAGGTGTGCTAGGTTTGGCAGTGAATTAGGAGGAGAACATTGTACCCTGTGTCACAGCTCCTCTTTCATTGTACAGTTATGATTTCCCCCTTGCGATGAGAGTGTATCATCTTCTTTTATGTTACTTGGGTATACCACATACAAATCCACTAATTATTTTAACACCAAGTGATAATCCTTGCCTGAGTCAATACTTTTAGGAGGGACTGCAAAATGTTGGTTTTATATTTCTATCATCATGTATGTTTATTGACTGGCATTTTTCTGTAAAATACAGCTTTCACTATTCAGCTAGGACTATTGGTTACTCAGAAGTACAGGGCTTACTAGAAAGGCAGCATAAGTGCATACTTCCCTCTACTTACCAGTTTTCAAAGTAAGGAGTGGCTTAATGGCTACCTCAGATGATGACAAAGGTTTTAATGACTCCTTTGAGAATCATGAAGGACTGAGGGATTTTTATAGACTTGATTTCAGTTAACTATCATCTTGATGTTGAAATGGTGCCAGATTAGACCAGTGGGAACCACTTCAACCTGGCTTTTGTGGCCATTTGTCCTGACTCCACTGGTCTTTGAAACCACCTTTACTTATGGTCACAAGATAACCTGTGCTCGTCTTGTATTTCCCTTTCCCAAACCTGGCATCAGCCATTTCTTCCAGGACTCCTGGTGACTTTTAGTGAGGAATTATAAAAGACCAAAATTTGGGTTGGAAATGGTAAACAGGATTTAAAAACAAAAAACAAAAATACTAGACTCCACTAATTCATTATTCCACTTATTTATGCATTCGTTGGTTGATTTGTGTATGTGCCCTCATTGAGGATTGAACCCACAGCCTTGGTGTATCAGGACTAGGCTCTAATCAACTGAGCTATCCAGCCAGGGCAACTTTGTTCTCATCATGAATTTTTTTCACATCATTAAATAATCTAGTAAATGTTTAAAAAGTAACAATAGTATTATAGGAAGGTACCAACCTATTTTGTTGAATAGACCTGTGTCTAAGAAAATTGTATTGCCCGAAAAAATTTCATTGACTATTTGTTAATGCTATTCTTTACCAACTATTCCACAGATATTACTAGACTGAAAATATTTTTAATAAGTATTATCAAATTTTACCAGTAAATAGCCCCCCAAAACCAACCCAAAAGGAAGAGAATAAACAACAAAAGTTATATTTTCTCTGAATTTATTCAGTGGTTTCCCATGAGTTGTATCATTTGTCCATCTTTAACTCCATCATAAAATCTTCAGGCATGTTATGTTGGTCAGTGTTTAATTTCATGAAAAAAAGAATCAGAATTAAGAACTAAAGGTCCATGTTCTAATCTCCTTGTTCTGGAGATGAGAAAATTGGGACCTGCAGAGTTGGTGGTAGAAACATGATAAGGAATTTAGGGCATCCAATCTTTATTCCAATTGCTCCATTTTCATTTTATAATCCTGTCACTCATGTTTCTATTAGTGGACCTGGAGATTGTAAAGTTGCATGCACCATTTTGGAAGAGGGAAAGGTAAAGATTAAAGCAGAATTCATTATGGTGAGAAGTGGTGACTGCAAATAATAGATCCAAGAATTGACATCTGAGTAATCAGAATTTAGCCTTAAAACCAAAAAAAAAAGAAAGAAAGAAAAAAGGAAAAGGAGTAAAGGAGTAATTTTGTGGTAGTGCATCAAAATTGAGAAAGCATAATCAAGGGAGTTGAGATACTAGCAGGGCATTTTAAATTCTTCCAGGGGAAATGTTCATCAGTGGGCCATACACTGAAGTGATAAAGAACTGAGCAATGTTTCATGGTCAATATCACACTGAAAAAACTCTAAGGCCTAGAGTACATTGACATTATAGCAATATTTTTAGAATTTAACATTGTTAACTTCTGAAAATGCTAATTATTTTTAGCCAAGTATTCCTTATCTATACTGTAGGTGGAGAGAAAATACAATGCTAAATAAAATTGATTTCTGGGTAATACCTTACTCTTATTTGAACAAGTAACTTTTATTCTCTTATTTCATTTTATTAAACCAGCTAAGGGAAAGAAAATGACGTGAATTCTTTGCCAGGGCCCGCACACCCTCTGGTGGAGATGATAGGTAACCAAATTCCCACACACTGATGTCCCCATGTTAACTTGTCAAAGGTAACTCGAGATTTTGTTTTACTATCAGCAACTTCTTGATCTTTGTAAAGATTAATAGGGCTTGTGGCCTTAAGCATGTATTGCCAGATGATGACATAGGAAAAAGAATTACTTCATTCATTGTTACCTCATCTGACTCTCTGTCCATACATACCTATTTGGCAGGTGAAAATGCATGTTTTCTCATCTTACATCCTGGACTGTTGTATAATATTGGAGGGGTCACAATACCTGATATCAAACTATTCTACAAGACCATTGTAACCAAAACAGCCTGGTACTGGCATAAGATCAGGCATAAAGATAAATGGAACAGCAGAGAGCCGAAAAATAAACCGATGCTTTATGGGCAATTAATATTTGGCAAAGAAGGCATGAGCATACAATGGAGTAAAGACAGTCTCTTCAATAAATGGTGTTAGTAAAACTGAACTGGTACATACAGAAAATGAAATTAGATCACCAACTTACACTATACAGAAGAATAAACTCAAAATGGATAAAAGACTTAAATATAAGTTGTGAAACCATAAAAATCCTAGAAGAAAACACAGGCAGTAAAATCTGACATCTTTCATAGCAATGTTTTTGCTGATATGTTTCCTAGGGCAAGGTAACAAAGGAAAAGAAATAAACAAAACTATATCAAACTAAAAAGCTTTTGCATAGCAAAAGAAACAATAAACAAAATGAAAAAGCAACCCACTGTATGAGAGAATACATTTGTCAATGACACATCTAATAAGTGGTTAATTTTCAAAATACAAAAAGAACTTAAACAACTCAACCCAGGAACACAAACAATCCCATTAAAAAATGGGCAAAGGCTCCGATTAGACACTTCTCCAAGGAGGACATACACATGGCCAATAGACACATGAAAAATGCTCAACATCACTAGCCAACAGAGAGATGCAAATTAAAACCACAATGAGATATCACCTCACACCTGTCAGAATGGTTACCATCAATAAATCAGCAAACAACAAGTGCTGCTGAGGATGTGGAGGAAAGGGAACCCTGGAGCACTGCTGGTGGGAATGCAGACTGGTGCAGCCACTGTGGAAAACAGTATGGAATTTCCTCAAAAAACTAAAAATGGAACCGCCTTATGACCCAGTGATTCCACCACTGGGAATAAATCCTAAGAATCCTGAAACACTAATTTGAAAGACTATTTGAACCCCTATGATCATAGCAGTGTTATTCACAATAACCAAGATCTGAAAACAGCCCAAGTGCCCATGAGTAGATATGTGGATAAAAAAAGTTGTGGTACATTTACACAGTGGAATGCCACATGGCCATAAAAAGGAAGGAAATCTTATCTTTTGTAGCACACGAATGAATCTTGAGATTATTATGCTAAATGAAATAAGCCAGTCAGAGAAAGACAAATACCATCTTATGTCTCTTATATGTGCAATCTAATGAATGAAATAGAAACAGGGGCATGGATACATGGAACAGACTGACAGGTGTCAGAAGGAAGAGTGGAGGGGGGACTGGATGAAAGAAGATGAAGGGATTAGCCAAAGAACACATGTGCATAACTCATAGACACAGACAACGAATAGTGTGCTGATGGCCAGAGGGACGGGATGTGGGGGCTGGGTGGAGGTAGGCAAAGGGGGTTGGGGGGAATTGGGGACATATGTGCCAACAATAAAAATAAAGTTAAAAAATAACCTAGGAATGCAAGCAACTTTTATAACTTTATTTTCACTATTAAATTTTTAAAATCTTAAAAAGAATTTAGAAAAAGAAAAAATAAATAGTTTGTGAATTATCAGTGGTCCTGTGCACCTGAGGAGATTAGATCAAAGGAACATATGCCATGGCGTTCTTGGAATTAAATTGAGCCTCTTTGCTATTTTCATTGTATCTAAAACAAATGGATCACAAAGACTATGAATAAAGTTCTGCATCAAAAGGAATTTCTTATTTCAAGACTGCACATAGAGAACCCCTGATCATTTATAATTATAAGCTTTGGTGCCATTTTTTATGTCAAATATACTTAAGATTTGTTATTTATATTTTAAAAAAGAGATCTATGCACATTAAGTAGTAGTTGAATATTTTAACATATATAAAAGGTTGCTATTAAGGAATATCAAAATTAGGAGAATTGTATAACATTATTATCTATCTGAAAAATAAGAACATTGAAACTCATAGATGTTTGCAGATATGCTTATCTGTTTAAAAGGTTATTTGGAAATCGGTAACTCCAGGTCATTTCTGCCTTCTTTGCTTGCGTGGAAGATTGGGTAATGGAGTTAATTAGAGAACAAGAACAATATCTAATGACTAGTGAGTATTTTCTTTATAAGTTCAGCCAACTTGAGAGGGTAGCCAAAGTCAACAGCTCCTCAAACTAGTATCGTTTTAAAGTGGTATATAAGCATCTAGTGTCATCTTTCTGTGGCTTTTTAGTTTACAGAAGTGTTTACATATGTCTATTTTAGCACACTTCCAATTTATTGTGATTAAATTTCATTAAATCAACTTTCACCTTTGGGGGCACTATTCTGCAGCTCCCATTTTTAAGCCATCAATATGTATATTCCAATGTTCAGAGGGTCCCATTCTTAATTCACTAATTTATTACTTATTAACCATTTACTGAGTGATTCCTACATTGAAGACACCGTTCTCAGCTCTAAGGATATGGCAGTGGATAAGAAAAACCCCTGCTCTCACAAACTCATTCTAAGAATCTTGAGTGATAAAGTTAATTCATATATCAGGCCTCACCAAATGGAGGCCACCCCACATCACAAATTTAAACCTAGGTCAGCTGCATTTACAGAAACATCTGCCAAAGAAACCTAACCTACACCAATCACAATCCTCCAACTCAGTTTTAATTAGCTTATCTTGCCCTAGAAAATAGGATCTACTGCCTTTATAAAGAAATCCTTGCCCTTCTAGCCAATCATGGCTTGTTTACCGGTTGCCTCTATAAAGCTCACTATGGCCCCAAATCCCTTGCTCCACTGTTTGTGAGGCACAATATTTCCCCCCTCCCTCACCAATCCATGAATATTTTTTTCCCCTTGAATAAAGTACATTTAACTGCATTACTAAATTGTTTTGGCATATAATAGGAGGGAGGAATGGGGAAAGATGATCTTCATGTTAGGAGATGGGGATAAAAGTCAAGCAGACTTCCAGTTGAGAGGGCAGTGTAGACAGGTATGGCTTGCACATGTGGCATAACCACATCAAAATTACAACTAAAATATAGCACAACCATCACTCAGAACCATCAGAAATTGAGCTGAATGGAAGTCTGACAACTATGGAATTAAAGAAACCACACCCATCCAGACCGTTAGGAGGGGTGCACATGTGGAATGGGCTGGTCCCACACCCACATGTGGTGGATAAATTTTTGGGAGGGATATCTTGGGAGCAAGGAGTCCCAGTCCCATACGCAGCTCCCCAGCCCAGGGTGCCAATGCCAGGAAGATAAGTCCCCACAACTTCTGGCTGCAAAAACCAGGAGGGATGGGTTCAGTGGAAGAAAATGCTGCAACCTCAAGCAGTTCCTCTTTAAAAACCCACACACGGACTCACCTACTCAGACTCATTCCCTCTGAACTCCAGCACTGGGGTAGCAACTTGAAAGGCACCAGTGACATACAGGGAGAAACTGAAGTGTCTGGCATCAAGGCAAGCACAAGCCATTGTCCCTTCCCTAAACCCCTCCCCCACAGAGCCACTAAACCAGTAAGCTGGTGCCTTATCTGAGACTCTATCAACTTGGCTAACACTGTTTGACACACCTTGGAGATCCCCAGAGATTCAGCCCCACCCAACTTATGGGTCCAACCAAGCTGCTTTTCCATATGAATGGCTGGTCTTGGCTCTTGCTTCACAACTTCCTAAATCCTCTCAAAGAAGCAACAGCTGGCCTCAGTGAGCCCCAGGCCTGGCACTGGCAGCAGCCAGCCTTGATTCACAACTTGGCTTCACCTGGGAATCTCTAAACACAGCACTAGTAGTGTAACAGAACCTCTGGGCTGCTCCGATTGAGACAGAACCTGTTAGAAACAAGGACATAGTGACTCCCAAACCAGTAAAAAGTCATTAGTAACAAAGGGCAAATGTAATTAGAGGATCCCTGAGAAGGGAGTTGACAGCACTGGCATATCTACAAACCACAGAAGGGGCAATTAGATAACCGTGTTAGATTGTAACTCCGGAGCAACCAGTAATGGGGAAACGGGGATGTAGGAGAGGGGAGGAGGAGCTAATTGCGTAAGGGTGGGGAAGCTAATCGCTCTCACTTTAGGGCAAGGAAGATAATCACTTTAGGGTGGCAATTTTAGGGTGGAGAAGATAATCACTTTAGGGTGGCAATTTCAGGGTGGGGAAGCTACGACTATAAAACCAATTTCCTTTGTCTACTTGGCGCGCACATTCTCCTGGCTGTGAGGGTGCGCCCGGCTCTGCAGACTTGTGAATAAAGGCCTCATTTTACTGCTCAAGTCCTGTGTCCCAGTTTTTATTGTGAGCGTTTCTCACAAACCCACAGGCCTTTAGTTAGGGGCCCGATTGCCCGCTGCCAGATTTACAACTCTTAGTACTAGAGTTTAGTGAAAAGAAAAAAAACTGTTTATTTAACGGCTAAATAGATTTAGATTATTTGTGGATTTCTGCTGCTGAATCTTATGTTCTTTAAAATACCCACAAACACATAGTTCTGCCTCCCCCTACCAAACCAGGCCAGCCTTAGAAAAGTCAGAAACACCATTTCCCTACTTCCTAGGCACAGTTCAGCTTTACCAGTAGCTGCCAATCACTCAGTTCTGATTGGGGAGGTCCTTTCGGTGCTGTGGTGTCCTCCAGCTCTCAATGCAGAACCGCCTGGATTCTCAGCCTCCTTGTAAACTGCCTTTGTCCTGCAAACCACATGGATCTCCTCTTTTTCTCAAAACCGCATGGTGAGAGCCTCTTAAAGTGGCCTGGAGAGCTCTCTCAAAAGTGCATGGAGAACTCAGCTTCTTTAATCCGCATGGAGAATGCCCCTTCACCAAGCCACATGGAGGCGGCACGAGAGAGAGAGAGAGCAAGCGAGAGTGAGCGAGAGAGTGAGGGAGAGCGTGAGACCTAGCTAAAATGTCTGCAGCTGCTTATATATCCCTGACTGCGTCCTCTGATGCAGTGGTTGTTGCAACCAGTTCTGACCATTCACAGAACCTTACGCAGGCTCTCTAGGCTTCTTCCTTACCATCCCACAGTCCAAGATTCCTCCCATCTTCCTGAGCCTTGGAAGTAAAGCGGATCTTTGTGCAACAATGTTTCCAGTCACTAGTTCCAGGCATGCAAGGGCATCCTGAAATCTGCTTCCTTTTCCCTATCTCCCAGCCGCAAACTCTGGGGTTTGTTTTTGGACACCCCTGTTTCTGTAACAGTAGCAGCCATCTCAGATTGCTTTATAGTTCAGGCAGGGTAGCATTGGGCAAAACACTGGTGGGGGCTGACCTTGGCCTGCACCACCCAGGAAACCCCATGACCAGCACACCCAGTGGACAGCTACAGACCATGTCAGAGCACCAGCATCCTGTCCCTGCGCGGTTGATCCTCTACAGAGGGCAGATGTTGGTGGTAAGTGGTCACAGCCAGTCGCTGCAGCTGACTGGCCTGGGTAAATCCCTCCCATTGATCTGCCAATAGCAACCAAACCTCAACTACAAAAGGAGGGTGTACTTAGCCCACACAAAGGGTGCACCTTGAGTACCTAATTTGGACCCTATAGGACACCTACTACATTAGGTAACACTACCAAGACATGGAGTCAAAGGAGCTCTACCTAATACATAGAAACAAACACAGGGAGGCTGCCAAAATGATGAGACAAAGGAACATGGCCAAAATGAAAGGACAGATCAAAACTCCAGAAAAAGAGCTAAACAAAATGGAGATAAGCAATCTATCAGGAGCAGAGCTCAAAACACTGGTTATAAGGATGTCAAAGAACTTAGTGAGGACCTCAATAGCATAAAAAAGATCCAGTCAGAAACAAAGGATACACTAATTGAAATGAAAAACAACTTACAGGGAAACAACAGTAGAGTGGATGAAGCCAAAAATCAAATCAATGCTATGGAACATAAGGAAGCAAAAAACAACCAATCAGAACAAGAAGAAGAAAAAATACCCACTCCCACATATCCAAAATGAAGATACCTAGTATAAGCAGCCTCTGGGACAACTTCAAGAGGTCCAACATTCACATCATAGAGGTGCCAGAAGGAGAAGGGATAGAGCAAGAAATTGGAAATCTATCTGAAAAAATAACGAAAGGAAACTTCCCTAATTTGGTGAAGGAAATAGACATATAAGTTCAGGAAGCACAGAGAGTCCCAACAAAGATGGATACAAAGAGGCACACCCCAAAACATATCATAATTAATATGCCAAAGGTTAAAGATAAGGATAGAATCTTAAAAGCAGCAAGAAAAAATAATTTAGTTACCTACAGGTGAGTTCCCATAAGGCTGTTAGCTGTTTCCTCAAAAAAACTTTGCAGGCTAGAACAAACTGACAAGATATAATCAAAGTCATGAAAATCAGCCAAGATTGCTCTACCTAGCAAAGCTATGATTTAGAATCAAAGGGCAGATAGTGAGCTTCCCAGACAGGAAAAGACTAAAGGAGTTCATCATCAACAATTATTATATGGAATGTTAAAGGTACTTATTTAAGAAAAAGATCAAACCTATGAATAATAAAATAGCAAAAATACCCATCTTTCAACAATTGAGCCTAAAAAACAAACTAAGCAAATAAGAACAGAGACAGAATCATGGATACAGAGAGCATTTTGATGGTTGCCAGATGGGAGGGGGGTTGGGGGAATGGGTGAAGAAGTGAGGGGATTAAGAAGTAAGAATAGGTAGTTACAGAATAGCCATGGGGGTGTAAAGTACAGTATAGGAAATGGAGTAGACAAATAACCTGTATGCATGACCCATGGACATGAAAAATGGTGTGGGGATTGCTTGAGGGAGTGGGAGGTGGTGGGTGGAGGGGGGCAAAAGGTGAAAAATCAGGACAACTGTAATCGCATAATCAAAATAATTTCAAAAAAGAAAAATAGTCAAGTAGATCAAGAAAATATCAGGTATTGCTAATGCTATACAGTAAACAGAGTAATGTAATTGAGAGAGACAAGGAATGATTTTAGGTTAAGCATCAGGAAAGGCTTCTCTGAAGAAATCACATTTCAGCTGAGGTCAGAAGGACAAGCTGTGACACTGACCATAATCAACAGGCTGCTGCCAAATGAAGGATTCTGCTCTCTGTAATCCTTCGGTAAATGTTAAACGCAAGTAGTTATCTCTAAGATACATACCCCTTATTGGAAATAAATCACACAATACTTAAAGAATATAAAGTCAGATTAGTTTGAGTTGCCCTAGAACACTTATGTATACAATATTTCAAACAGTAACATTTACTTACACCATAAATATTAAAATAGGTTTTCAATGGGAAAAAGATGGCAAGGCCTTGATGTTATCACCCTGTATTTTATATCATTCATATATAAAACATTTATTTGTATATAGTTTTACCACATTAATAAAAATGACCACCTCACCTCGGGAAATGTTAAACCTGACATTGATTTGTAGAAAGGATGAATGCTTCTTTCTACAAGCTGTTACTTCATCCTACCACCTACTATGCTCGGAAGCCCAAGCCCAGTGTAAAATTCCATGCTGCTGAAAGCATGGCTCCCCTTGAACTCAACCATGTTCATGCTTTCACTTCTAAGCCCACTGATGTTCTGAATATTGTAACTTTTTAATCAACAAAATTTCTTATAGAAAACTAAAAGTTATACTTTTTACCATTCCTGATTCTCAGATAACAATGATAAAATCTGTTAACATTAAAAGAAGCCTGTGCCACTGTTAAAAAGAAATGACAAGCCCCAAATGGAGTCACTTATTCTAAGCAAAGCGACTTAATACCTAAGCTAACTGCAGTTACACTTTGCCCAGGAATGCAATAGGAACTGGTCAGTGTGAAATTTTCTGGTCATCCTCAATAATCTGCCACATAGGCCTTTCCATCCCTCAAAGGAATATGGATTACAGAACATCCAAACCTATAGAAAAAACTGACAGTTTATTCAAGCCAAATTTTGAGGACATGCCTGGAAGCAAGATATCAACATACTGAGAAAATACTCCAGAGTATTAGAGTTCTGCAATCTCTTTTATGCATTTAAAATCAAAGAAGAAAACATTAAGGAAGGTACACGAAGTTCATTGGCGGCACATTAATGAGGCAGGAGAAAGCAAAGCAGGGAAATCTCTAGGACTAGATAAGCAAAATGGAGAAACATATTTCTACATGGGTGGGTACAGGATGGTTAATAATGAACATTTACAGCACAGATGGTATTGGGGGAACAAGACAACAATGAGTGGCTGTGTGGTCTCATGCTCTGGTGGGAGGGTAAGCCCTGAGGGGTATGGAAAAGGAAATTACTTTGATGTCTCTAAGATATGGTATTGTAGACTCATGAGCAGATGGGAAGGGCTCACTTAAAAATTGACCTTTGCTAAGAAATAGGTCTGGGCAGTTAACTATCGGCTATGACCTGCCCAGTTTGGAATTTGTGATTAGAGCACTGTGTGGTTATTTTTGGTCACTGAACTTGTCAGGCCTGCCGTGTGACTTCCTGAGCTTGCCAGGTTTATTACACAGATCTTTTTGTTCACAGGAAGATGAAGTAATCTGCCACATAGCCTCCTGCTGTCCCCCATAGGTATGTTACCTGGACCTGATATCATCTTTTTTGTTTTGACTTCCTTGCCTTTAAAAACCTTCCCCTTTCTGTGCCCTTTGGAGTTCCTCTCTGCCTGCTAGATGAGATGCTGGCCAATCAGATCCTCAAATTTACTCTACTGAATTTTTTGCATCATTGATCAGGGACAAAAACTCAAGGGGGCAAGATGATGCACTTTATCAACAATATATGTTGTGACAAGATTTTCAGAAATCCACTGTGGTAAAAAGTTGAGAAAAATTTACACCTTTATTTTGGTGGAATAAAAATAAACGGTAATGGGAAATTGAGGTTACATTGCTATTAACTCAGTTTCTTCTCTGCCCATCAAAAATATGCACCACAGGAAATGTTACTCATGCTTAAAACACTCTATTATAAAGTCACTCAAATAAAACTGAAACTCAAGGAAATTTTGAAAAGGATTTTCAATGAGTTTCTGTGAAAAGATTATTGGTAAGCAGACACTTGAAGTTTCTGATTATATACATCATGCAAAACAACTGACTTCACACGTGGTTGCCTAAGTGATCATTGTGACAAATTCTTTTTTGAAATTAGATTTTAAAAGTTACCATGACTACAGAAGTAAAAAGAAATCAGGAAAATAACTCCAAATGAGCAAAATACTATGCAGTTCATGTAAAAGTCTTTTTCATACCTTCTGGATGTTTCATTCTTTCTCCTAATGTAAATCCCTGTATTTTGGAAGACTATTATATACAAAAATGGCAGATGTTTTTATATGTGAACATAATTGATAAAAATAAACTGTAAGAATAGAATTTGGCTCCCTCCACCCTATTTTGTTAATCCAAAGTGGGGCAATGCCCTTTTATTTACAATGCTCATTTGTTTCAATAGATCATTTCCTTAGGAAGATGATTTTGCTCCTGAGAAAATGTAGTGTATCCTTGGTCATCTTTTTGAACCGAGATTGATTTTTTGAACTATTATTTATTTACTCACCAAGTTGTCTTCAGTGAGTGGAAAGATACAGGGTGTCCTATTCTGAGGAGAAGACTTAGGAATAATCTTCTTACTCTATGACACTCAGAAAAAGTTTTATTTTTGGTGGTGGGATCAACACTTCTACCTGTGGACTTTCTGGCAGCATTCCCAGTATTAAGACCCCAAATACAGGTAAATTCACTGCCTTAAAATAGCCAGAGCCACCTGAGAGAGGCGAATTCCAAATCTCTCATTGGCACCTTCAAGTCAACTGGCAGAGTAGGCAAAAATCTTTTCTAGGTACCTGGAAGTGGGGTGCTGCTACAACAAAGACCTAAAATTACAGTAGTGGCTTTGAAACTGGGAGACATTTTAGGAGCATGACAGAAATAGCCACGATTGCCTTAACACTGTTAGTGAAGGCTCAAAGGAGCTGAGTGGTATCTAAGTTGTTGTGAATGGACTGTTAGGAGAAATGAGGACATTAAAGGTGCTGCCAGCGAGGGCTCAGAGGGAAATGAGGAACACGCAGTTGGAAACTAAAGGAAGAGAGATTATAGTTAGATGACGGCAAAAAGCTTAGCTGAATTGTGTCCTGTCGTTAAGTGGAAAGCAGAAATTATAAATGACAAACTGAATATACTTAGCCAAAGAGATTTCTAAGCAAAGCGGGGAAAGTGAGGCCTGCTTCCTTCTTGCAGATTATAGTAAAAAGTGAGGGGAAATTGAGGGAAAAACTGTTAAATATAAGAAAAACAGGACTTGATGACTTTAAAATTCTTAGCCTACCCAGATGGCAAAATATATTAAAATTAAAGAGATTCAGGAAAGCCTGCTCTAGGGAAAGAGATAAGAGGGTAGCTGTACAACTTTTGCTAATATCTCTCGTGAGAGAGAAAAAAGCACCTGAGTATTTAGTCACACAAAAGGCTCTTTGAAGAGATTGGGAGTGTACCTATAGATTCTCTCACCCATCTCAGAAAAAATCAGAGACAGGCTATTCATTTTAGAAAAAAATAAAAAATAAAAAACATATGTGGAGAACCTCTAGTCTATAGTGAATCCTGTAACATACACAGAAGATCCACAAGTTTTTTGATAACGTTATATCAGCAGACATTGCCCTCTTAAACTAAAAGGTATAGAGTACATGAAATGAAAGATGATCAGACCTCCCAGAATTCCAGACAAGAAACAAGCTGACAAAATTACTCAGCTGCAAACATGTGCTACCTTTCATGAAAAGGTTGAGGCCTCTGAGAGGAAGTCACAAGCCTGGAGGATGGTGCTTGCTGTCAGCTACAGAACTCTTTCCAGGCTAGGAGACCCCATGGAGCACGCCTAACTAAATTTCTAAGCTGCATGGCACTGGTGCCTTTTTTCATTCCGTTTTCTGAGTTTTTGAATCAGTAACTGTAATGCTATTGTATCAGAGCTGGGGAGAGGACCCCAAACTCACCACAGCTCATGGTTTGGGGAATGGGGAAAGGAGATAGTACAGCTTTTAAGGTACTCTGCATATCTATGGCAAGCTCACAGCTAGATAACAGCTGCGCTGCAGCCCAAGGCAAAAAGGTGGACTATAGGCTTAAGATACCTCGCATAACAATAACAAGGTGATAGCTGAGCTTTTCCTGAAGTGAAGCTATGATGTCCTCATGTATAAGGGCCAATGATAGGCTTAAGATACTTCTCATAACAATGATGTGTGGTGCTCTGGGTCAGCATTTAAAATTAGGGAGAGCCATGAGGATGGAGAGGCCATAAGAGCTGAAAGGGGGTAGGTGGGAGTTGGCTAGGACGTCGGATGTGTAAGGAAGAAACCATGTGGTTTGGGGAGTCTGCCACAAGGTCTGAAGAAAGAGTAGACCCACTGGGAAACCTGCCTGGCAGCACGGCTTCTGAGGCTAGAATTATAGGGACCTGCCTAACCAAGAATGGATTAGTCAGAGATGCCTGAAATGCTGAACTGTGAGCATGAATACTGAGCTGTGGACTTCTGCTTCTCTGAAAGACAGTATCTCTGACTGGTGTATTCTGAAACTGGCCTGGTTTGGCAGGGGGAGGCAATACTAAGTATTTGGGGGTATTTTAAAGGGAGTGGGACATAACATTAGAAATCCACTGTTATTTTGAATCTGTAAAACTTTTAAATAAACCCCTTTCCTCTTCCAACAAACTTCTGTATTAGGAGTCATGCTTCTTGGCAGTGGGCAAACAGACCCTACAGCTGTTCCAGAACAGCATAGACTGGGGTTCTGTAACACTATGCCTGTCCTACCTTCATATTTTGGGGAAAATAACTGGTTCTAGGATCAGATGGAGAGGAACTGTATTTCAGGAATCATATAGATCCTCACTCATACCTGATTTAGATTATTTAAATGAGATTTGGGATTTTTCAGTGAGTGAGACTCAGATAAGATATTGCATTTGAAGTTAATGCTGTAATAGTCTGAGACTTTTGAGCACCTCTGGATAGTATGACTTTTGGGGATAGATATGAATTTTTAAGGCAGGAGTAAACTGGTTAATAGAGTCCCCCCTGCACCCACCCCCCACCCCTTAAATTCTCCTGTTCTAATCTCCAAACCTGTGAGTTTTGCAGATGTCATTATATGACAGGAAAATAATCCTGGATTACCTTGTGGATCCAGTCTAATAACATGAGTCCTTGAAAGCAGAGAATCTTTCCTGGCTGTTGGCACAGACAAAAATGTAATGACAGAGAAAAGTCAGAAAGATACAATGTTGCTGGCTTTGAAGATGGGAACAGAGGGCCACAGGCCAAAGAATGCAAGTGGCCTCTAGAAGCTGAAAAGGCCATGAACTGCTTCTCCCACAGTCTCCAGAAAGGAATGCAGTCCTGTCAGCACCTAGTTCAGACCAGAGAAACTAGTTTAACCTATAGAATTAGAAGATAATGAATCTTTGCTGTTACAAGCCACTGAGTTTGTAGTAATTTGTTATAGCAGCAATAGAAAACTAATCAGGAGTGGTGACCTAAGACGAAGTAGTATCTGGGAAGAAAAAAAAGCTTTCCTATCATTCCTGATGTAGCGTGCCTCATTCAGAAATACCTGGCTTCTGCTGTTCATCCTTTACATTCAGGCGGCCTGACAGAATTGACAGTCCTGTATTTCTACACTTGTTTTGTTCTGGAGTATAATACATTCTGGTTTTGGCACTTAGAACACTGTTTAATATCTATAATGGGTCCCCTAGAACAGCGGTCCCCAATCTTCTTTGGCACCAGGGACTGGTTTCTGGGAAGACATTGTGTGGGAGGAGGAGACAGAAGGTGAAGCTCAGGCGGTTATTCAGCCGAAGCTTCACTCTCATACTCGCCGCTCACCTCTTGCTGTGTGGTCGGGTCCCTAACGGGGCTTAGGGCTCTCTACCCTAGAGAAATGTTTTGAACGAATAAATGAATGTGATCAGGAATGCTCTGAAAGGGACTGTAATTTCTCTATTTTGAAGTGTTTACCACATCTCAAGATTGCTGACCTTTATGTCTGTTTCCAGTTTATGATGTTCATAGTTCTGCAAAATACTAGTCCAAACTATTTTTTTATACACTAATATAGCCAAATCAGTAAGTAAAAAGGATGAATATCTTAATAGGAGAAATAACTGTTGTATGATCAAAGCATTTCAAAATCAGAATACAGATACTCTTTAGTATGTATTACAGAAAAAATTTCAAAATTTTTGATCAGAAGATTCCTAAATGACTCTTGATCAATGAAGCATCAAGAGACCTCAGTGCAAATTTTACCAAGTTTATCAAAATGGACTTTTGTTCATTTTCTCTGCTAACAAATGTTGTTTCATTAACACTGAGCACGTAACAAATTGGTCTGACTGGATTTTTAAAAGCTATGAACATTAAGCCAGCTTGACAACTAAAAACTCAAACACATTTATCTCAAGATCTATTCCTAGTCCACATTCATCTATAGTAAGGCTGGAGGATAGAAGAAGAATAAAACCAAAAAGTACCTGTATAAATAACAAAAATAATTTGGTAATTTTATAAGTAAGTTTTTCTTATTAATATGGCACATTATCTCTCTTCCATGTTACTCCATGAATAGAAGCAGTATTATTTTAGTTGCTGGAGTATCACAGTGTTAAGAATATCAGCTTCTTGCAGTGTCAGGCTTTCATCTGTTAGCTCTTTGTTTGGAAACGAAGTCACAAGAATAAAGTCAAGAGTTGCAAATTCAGGTCGGGACTGTACAATGAAGTCTCGAACATCCAGGATCCTGAAAAATAAGATAAAAATAATTTGTGATACAAAAGTTTTATTGCCATGAAAGCTTTTAGCTAAAATTAGATAATAAAAATTACACAATTCTAACCTTTATTTAAATGTGTTGTAACTTTCTTTAATTTACACTATTTCAATGGCTGGATTTATCTCAGCCCTAAGATAAAATTTGAGGGGGACTTCCGGCTAAGATGGAGGCATAGACAGACACACTGTGTCTCCCTCCACAACTAAGAAGGAATAAAACTACCTCAAACCTAGACACAACCAGAAGTTCCAGAAAATCAAGCTGCATGGAAGTCCAACAAACAAAGATATAAAGAAGAAATACTCATCCAGAGAGGTAGGAGAGGTGGAGGCCGGGCGGAGAGGACACGCTGTGGTGGTGGCAGCAGTGGCAGACCGGCGGTAAGCACAGTTACATGTCTTAAAAAGTCAGGAGGGACACCTGGGGAGCGTTCCCAGCTCCACACCAGACCGCACAGCTCACAGTCCCAGTACTGCAGAAAATCAAGCCTCACTGCTTCTGACTGTGCAAACCAGTGGGGGTTGGGGCGGAGGCAGAAACTGCCGGTCTCTCTGCACAGTCTGCTTGTTTAAAGGGCCCCCATGGTCCTAGAATGTCTGCAGACCTATCCACTCTGGGAACAACATCCAGGGCAACAGCTAGAGAGGTGCCAGTCCCATACAGAAGTGGGAGAAGTGCCTGGAAAAGGGGCGAGTGCCGAGCAAGTGGCATTGCTCCCTCTCAGACCCTTCCACCTGACACAGTGCTACAATATGGTGAAATAGGTTGCCCTGTACCAATTAATCCCTAAGGCTCCACCCCTTACAACATAACAGGAGCGACACTAACTAAGACACAGAGGCAAACAAACACAGGAGCCTGTCAAGATGAGGAGACAGAGAAGTATGGTCCAAAAGAGGGAATGGATCAAGGTTCCAGTGGGGGAACTAAGTGACGAGGACATAGCCAACCTAAAAGATGAGGAGATAGCCAACCTAACAGATGCAGAATTCCAAACACTGGTGATTAAGATGCTCACAGGCTTGACAGATATGCTTCAGTATGGCAAACGCATAAGAGAAGAAGTGAAGGCTATGCTAAGTGAAACAAAGGAAAATATATACAAAACCAATGGTGAAGGGAAGAAAACCAGGGTTCAAATCAATGATTTGGAACATAAGGAAAAAAAAAAAACCCAGTAAACCCGTACAGAATGAGGAAACAAGAATTGAAAAAAAGAGGAGAGGCTTGGGAACCTCTGGGACAACTTTAAACGTGTTGACATCCGAATCACAGGGGTGCCAGGAGAAGAGAAAGAGCAAGAAACTGAAAACTTATGTGAAAAAAGTATGGAGGAAAACTTCCCAAATTTTGTGAAGGAAATAAGACAAACCAGTTCAGGAAGCATGGAGAGTCCCGGGTGAGCTGGACCTAGAGGGGACCACACCAAGACACATCATGATTAAAATGCCAAAGGTGAAAGATAAAGAGAGAATCCTAAAAGCAGAAAGAGAGAAGCAGAGAGTTGCCTACATAGGGGTGCCTATAAGACTATCAGCTGATTTTTCAAAAGAAAGTTTGCAGGCAAGAAGGGACTGACAAGCAGTATTCAATGTGATGAAAAACAAGGACCTACAACCAAGATTACTCTATCCAGAAAAGCTATCATTTGGAATGGAATGGCAGATGTAGTGCTTCCCAGACAAGGTAAAGCTAAAAGAGTTAATCATCACCAAGCCATTATTATATGAAATGTCAAAGGGTCTTACTTGAGAAAAAGAAGATCAAAACTACGAACACTAAAATGACAACAAACTCACAACTCTCAACAACTGAATCTAAAAAATAAAAACAAAATTTAACTAAGCAAACAAGAATAGGAACAGAATCATCAGTATGGGGATCATTTGGAGGGTTATCAGCTGGGGGGGGGGGAGAAATGGGGAAATGGTGCATGAATTAAGAGCATAATCAGTTGGTACAAAATAGACAGGGGGAAGTTAAGAATAATATAGGAAAGGGTGAAGCCAAAGAACTTATATGCATAACCCATGGACATGAACTAAGGGGGGTGGGATTGCTGGAGGGAAGGGGGGTACTGGGGCAGAGCGGAGCAAAGGGGAAAAAAAATTGGAACCACTGTAACAACATAATCAATAAAAAATACTTAAAAAAAAGAAAGATAATATTTGAGGAGTGTACCTAAAACAGAGACAATCTTCACATGAGCTATGCACAAAATGTCAAGCATATTATTACAATGCAAGTGGAGGTCCTACTTTTTACAGAGTATAAAGTATTTTAGCAGCACATGACCCAGAAGGAGGTACCTCAAATTGGCCTATGTCAAATTGAGTCTGGATCTATGAAGTGTAAAGTCATAAGAATAATTTTTAGAAATAGTTTTGACATAGGGCTTCCAGTCAAGATGATGACATGGGTAAATTCTGTACTCATATGCTCCCACAACCACATCAAAATTACAACTATAGAATAACCATCATTCAGAACTGCCTGAAATCTAGCTGAACAGAAATACTACAACTAAGGATATAAAGAAGAAGCCACATTGAGACTGTTAGGAGGGGCGGAGATGCAGAATGGGCTGGTCCCACACCCACATGTGGCAGGTAAACATTGGGGGGAACATCTAAGCTGCAGAAGTTCCCCCTGAGGGTAATTGGTCCCAGCCCCGCACCAGGCCCTGCAGTGCACGGTTCCAGCGCCAGGAAGAGAAGTCCCTGTAAATTCTTGCTATGAAAACCAGCAGGGATTATGGTGGCTGAGTGAGATAGAGGCTTCTGTAATTTCAGGCAATTCCTCTTAAAGGGCCTGTGCATGGACTTACTTGGACTCACTTGTCTGAGCTTCAGCATTGGGGCAGGAAGCAGCTCAAAAGGCACCTGGGACATACTGGAAGGAACTGAATGTCTGACATCTGGGGATGAGACAGGAGAGGCAGCTTTCTATCACATAGAAGTGCTAGCAGAAACCACTGTTCCTTTTCTGAGTCCACCTACATAGAACAAGCAGGCAGGGACCATATCTGAGACTCCATCAACCTGGCTAACACCGTTAGACCTGCCACAGTGATTTCCTGAGACCCTGCCACACCCAATTTGTGGGCTCACCAAGCTGTTTCCAGTGGCTTTTCCATACAAAGGGCCTGTCTTGGCTTATGATTCAGATGTTCCTAAAATTTCTAAAACAAGCAGCATCTGGTCTTGGTATGCCTCATACCTCTTACTAAGTGGCCCTAGGCCCAGCATTAGTGGCACCTGGCCTTGGTTCACAGGATGGCCTTTCCTGGACACAAGTAGGAGTCATCTGCAGATCACTTTGTGGCTCATGCCAGGTGTCTCGGGCAGAACACAGGTGGTGGCTGGCCCCAGCGCCAGCACACCCAGTGGACAGCTTCAGACCACATTGATACACTTAAGGGGAAGACTCACCAAGCACCAGAGCCCTGCTGAAGTAAGTCCTGCTCTGTGGGATGGTCCCCTGCACAGCTGATCCTCTACAGTGGTGGCTGTAGCCAGTAGTTGCAGCTGACTGGCTGGGGGATAAATACCTTCCACTGATGTGCCAACAGCAATCAAGGCTAAATGACTACAACAGTAGGGTATACAGAGCCCACATGGGGGGTGGGGCGCACCTCAAGTATCCAACTTGGGTGATAGGGAGACTGACCACTGGCCTCTATAGGACACCTACTATATAAGGCCACACTGTGAAGACTGGGACACGGAGCAGCTCTACCTAATATATAGAAATAAACACAGGGAAGCTGCCAAAATGAGAAGACAAATAAAACACGCCCCCAACTGAAAGAACAGATCAAAACTCCAGAAAAAGAACTAAACAAAATGGAGACAAGCAATCTACTAGATATAGACTTTAAAACCCTGGTTATAAGGATGCTCAATGAGATAAGGAAAAGAGTAGATGAACTTAGAACTTCAACAGCATAAAAAAGGACATGGAAGTCATAAAAAAGAATCAGTCAGAAATGAAGGATACACTAACTGAAATAAATAATAATTTACAGGGAATCAACAGTAGAATAGATGAAACTGAGCATCAAACCAGTGATTTGGAATATAAGGAAGCAAATAACACCCAATCAGAACAGCAAAAAGAAAAAAGAAGAATCCGAAAAAATGAGGATAGTGTAAGGAGCTTCTGGGACAACTTTAAGTGTACCAAGAGTTGCATTATGGGGGTGCCAGAAGGAGAAGAGAGAGCAAGAACTGAAAAACCTATTTGAAAAATAATGACAGAAAACTACTCTAACCTGGTGAAGGAAATAGACATGCAAGTTCAGGAAGCATAGAGAGTCCCAAAGAGAAAAGCAGAGAGTTACCTACAAAAGAGTTCCTATAAGACTGTTAGCTGATTTCTCAAAAGAAACTCTGCAGGCAAGAAGGGCCTGGAAAGAAGTATTCAAAGTGATGAAAAGCCTGGACTACAACAAAGATTACTCTATCCAGCAAAGCGATTATTTAGAAACAAAGGACATATAAAGAGATTCCCAGACAAGAAAAAGCTAAACGAGTTAATCACCACCAAACCAGTATTACATGAAATGTTAAAGGGTCTTCTTTAAGAAGAAAAAAAGATTAAAAAATATGAACAATAATATGGCAATAAATACATATCTATCAACAATTGAATCTAAAAAACAAACACGCAGAACAGAAACAAACTCATAGATAGAGAGAACATTTTGTCTGTTGCCACATGGGAGGAATGGGTGAAAAAGGTGGAGGAATTAAGAAGTACAAATTGGTTGTTACAGAGTAGTCATGGAGATGTAAAGTACAGCACAGGGAATATTGTCAATAATATTCTAATAACTATGCATGGTATTAGCTGGGTACAAGATTTACCAAAATGATATTAAGTTTTATAATGTCTTACAGTATGTTATACACATCTGAAACTAATATAATATTGTATGTCAACTGTAATTGGAAAATAAAAAATGATTAAATTACTTTCACATATACATAGTAACTCAACTAAGATCATAAATGTATCCCACAGAGGGATATAATAAACAAAAATATCTTACTAGCACAAATGTCAATGCACAAATGGATGTTAAAATGGCATTTATAACAGTTTATATGAAGTACCTGACAATACCACAATTAAACTTTACATTAAAAATTTATATTATGAAGAATTTGCTATGTAAAAGTTAATCCCAATCAGAACTACCATAAATTTTTATTTGAGCAAAGGTCCAAATAAGGTTTTACTATATTAAATCTGATTCCACTTCACATAGTTTTAGCAACAGTGCAAAACTGCAGCTTTTAATTTTTTTTTTTTTAAAGATTTCATTTATTTATATTTAGAGAGAGGGGAAGGGAGAAAGAGAGTGAGAGATACAGCAATGTGTGGTTTGCCCACCCACAACCGGAGACCCGGCCCCCAACCCAGGCATGCGTCCTGACTGGGAATTGAACCGGCGAACCCCTGGCTCTCAGGCCAGCGTTCAATGCACCGAGCCACACCAGCCAGGGCTAACTATTTTTTTGAGTGATATCTGGATTTGCATTAATATTTGGACAGTTTACAAAAGATGTTTAGTTCTATTTCACTTCTTAAACATAGCTATTACCCTTTTCAAGTTTTTCTTCCTTTTGTTAAAAACTTACTGCAAATCTAAAGAATTTAATATTCTTCATTCCTCAAGTCACATACAATTTTACATATATAAGTAACCATGTGTGTGACAGCAAACTAGAAGCTTACCTGTGTGTACTATTAAATCTTTGTATCAAACGACTCCCATCTGCCAGCCTGATTTGAATTTTTGTTGTTGGCACTGAATCATCAATAGGAACAACTGCATTAAGTATTGACTTATCCTCCTCTTCTGGGGAGGAAGGTGTACTGACAATTTCAGGCGTAAGGCTATGAAAGAAGAATGAAAGGATTAGAACACAAACCCAAACACATAAGACAAACTGAAGACAGTGGAATAAACATTTACACCTATACCTGACTCACGAGCTATCCTTCCTACCCCATGGCTTCTGGACTGGCAAGAACATGGCTTCCTTTGGGTCTCCTATGCTTCTTCCAGCCTCTTTCATTATAATTATTTTGGATCCTATAATTCTGATTTAGTTTTTCCAATCTCATTCAAAATCCTATCTGTGTATTCTTTCCTCCTTTTATCCCTTTGAAATTTCATGAAACTGTTTTGCATACACCAGCCTTTAGTCAGAAACCTGAGCAACTTTAAGTTAACATTGAAGAATGAGTAAGAGCACAGACAGACTTGGTTTCAAATCTCAGCTATGCTCATTGCACCAACTTAATCTCTTTGAATTATAGTTCTATCATTTATAAAATGGGGGAATATTATGTTATGAAGGTATGTTACACAGGAATACCTCAAAGGTATTCAGGTTTGGTTCCAGACCACCATAATGAAGTATCACAATAAAGCAAGTGGTAATCTTTTTGCTAGTAAAGGGTCTTGCCTTCAATGTGTAAAAATGCAACATCTATGAAGCTCAATAAAGTGAAGTGCAATAAAACAAGGTATGCCTGTACCAGTAATCCTAGGACAGTGTATCAACAGATGCTAGCTATTTTTGCACATACTATAAATTAATATTAAATAAAATAAAATATTTTATTTTATATATTTTTAAGATTCTACTTATTTTTAGAGAGAGGGGAAGGGAGGGAGAAAGAGAGAGAGAGAGAAACATCAATGTGCAAAAGATTCATCATCAGTTGCCTCTCATACACCCCCAACTGGGGACCTGGCCTGCAACTCTGGCATGTGCCCTGACTGGGAATCGAACCAGCAACCTTTTGGTTCGCGGGCCAGCACTCAGTCCACTGAGTCACACCAGCCAGGGCAGAAATAAAATAATTTCAAAAGGTATGTTAACTTAATATTTACCTTTCAAAGGCTCACCTATTTGCCACTTAAAACTTTCTCTTTATCATTCAATTAATCAAAGATAGTGACGTTATTAATACAGTTTGTATGTTTCAAGTATTACATTAAAAAGAAAATTTTTTTAAAGGGAAGTAGAGAAGTTAATTGATAAGACAAGGTTTCTAGGCAAACTGAAGGAAGGGATGTCGGTTGTAAGCCTAGTAATTCCCTTGGACAGGAGAAACATCTTCGCACTGAAAAGAGGATGAATTTAATAAACTAAGAGGTAAAGGGGACTTTATTCAGTTAATTCTTACCAGGCTCTTTATTTTCCCAGTAAAGCTGGAAGCAAAGACATGTGCTGAGGAGGAAGGGGGAGAACAGGAGGCTTAGGGAAAGCAGGGGCTACGTGGGAATGTTCTTTGACAGTGGGAGACGGGCAGCTTGCTTGCCCAGCACCGAAGTATGGTCGTCCCCAGCAGCAATGAACAGCACAGGGCAGACAAATCTCACAGCTGTACAGTAAGGCAAGGGGGTTGTAGAACTGCTGGGATAAGAAAATGCAGAAAGGGAGGAAAGAAGGGGCTGGCTGTTAAGATTTTAGAGAAAACAGCCCTCAAGGTACAGAGACCAAGACAAAGTCAAGTCTCAGGTATAGTGCCTGGAATGAGTGAGTGTAGCAAAGAGAATTTTTTGGATTGCACAGTACAAAAAATAGGTAGTGACTGTTCTTTGGTAGAAAGAGAGACTTGCTTCACATCGTGATTTCATCTTCATACACCCCAGCTCAAAAGCCTGCACTGAGTGTCTGTTTGTTAACCCTGCCTATCGAAACAGAGCCTGTGATTTTCTAGGTCTTCTGCTTGTCCTGCTCTAGCTCACTAAGCTTATTTCTATTAAATAAGACCAGCTGTTGTACCACTGTAATTCTGCAGTTGTGTGTCTGTGACTTATGCTACTATTATACTAACTGAAGGTACTGGTTAATGTTTTTCATTATGTTTAGGTTTACCCCATAATTATCTGTATGTCACAATAAAAAATTAGGTTAGTTTCCATCTATGTAATGTTCTGTTTACAATTAAGACTGCCAGCTAGGGAAGACAATGGAATTATTTCCATTTGTTTTTATTTTTTGCTTCTTTTTAATTATTTCTCTGTTCAGTAAATAACTGTCTGGAACTATGGGGAAATTAGCTACTTTAAAAAGTTACCATTGTTAACTGTCAGAGCTTTTTAATTTCAATATACAGTCATATCTTGGTACCTGCTGGCTTCAGAACTCATCAAACCCTATACTCGTCGCATTTTGAAGAGAAAAAAATGTTTCAGCACTTGGCACTTGCTTAGGACTCTTTGCGCTTGCTAAAACTTGTATGAGTCATGATGCCGCCCTACAAGAAAAATGCTGCATCACTTGTCGCTTGTTTGATCCTCGCCAGTTTCAGCACCAGTCACAAGTTGCAGAACGAATTAATGACAAGTACCAAGTTATCACTGTATTTCTTAATGTAAAGTCTTCAAAAATTTTTCTATGCCACTTTGCTTTCTTAGAATATATATATATATTAAACTATTCAATATATTTGGGTTCATGTGCAGTACACAGGCTCACAATATCATGCTAAATTTCCTACACGTAAGAAGCTGAAAATTCTAAAGATTATATTTCTTTGCAGCTACGATTTTATACCCCTGCCTCTACTGAGCAAACCAATGATAAAGTGAGCACTGGGGTGGAAGCTATGCAGTGCGTCTCGTTACCACGGTGCGGGAGGCATTTCATTCTTCTGGAGCAGTCATGATGGCATGTTCTAGTGTCTGGTCCCTACATTCATTAGCACTGAGCAAACTGATGGGGACACAGGAGGTGTTTTCTCTACAGAGTTCTCTGTTGGCTTATTTCTGACTAAGGAATGCTTGGTTTGCTATCTCTTCCAGAAATTCTATAAACTATCCAAGGCTTTATAAGAAACCCTTTACTATTTAAAATAGCAACTAGATTTTGTTTTCTGCAATGAAAAACCCTGACCAGTATGGTTAACAACTAACATAGCATTACCATCTCTAATCTTTGTCATTCTCCTCCATCATTTTCTCCTTTTTTTGGGTCATTTTCTCTAGCTACCTGCTTAGTAAGAAAAAGCCTGGCCTTTGTAAGATACTATAACCACATAATATCCTAAGTTTCATTTGTGGAAATTACTGATTAGAATCAGCTTTTTTTATGCTAACTTCTTCAATTCTAGATTTATTGTACTTCTACTATAAAAACATGCATTCTAACATTAATTCTTGGTCATAAACTTATATAACAGAAAAAGAATATGTACAAAACAAAGAGATGACCAGGCATTTTATCTATAATCTAATTAAAAATCATAATCTCAATAAATATTAAGTAAAAAATAAGTACTAGAAAATATTTTTTAAAAATCTGTGGGTCATAGTTATAAAAACAAAAGGAGGGAAGAAAGAACAATTCAGGAGAAGTCTGACCTGCGCTGGTAGTAAAGAGAGATGAGGAAGAACATTTTCCAGTAAACCGGTGACTGGGCACTGAAGGATTTGGGTGCTAAAAAAAGCCAGGGCAACACGTGTTCCTGTATTTCCTACATGTCTCAGAAATCAGTCTCTAAAAGCAGAAAAGGATACAGAAATGGAAACTTGAGATATGAAAGACAGAAAGAACTGATACTGAGTAGGGAACGGAGAACCAGTGTGCAATTGAAAAGAACTTGGAAGGGAAGGAATCACATGAAAAGAAACAAAACATGTACAAAATGGTATGTTAAGACTCATGGCCAATGCCACAATTTCATGGTCACCTGTAGTGATATGTGGACAAATAGAGGGTAACTTTTACCAACTTATTTTACAAGGTTTATGAAGAGTCTTTTAAGCCAGACTGTTATGAAGGAGTCCACTCATACATTACACCATGCACACTGGTTTCTAAATTGTGCTTGGCAAAGTCCTAGGGGTTCTTTGGAAATGTCTCAAGTGCTAATTCCTTCCTCTCCTGTAACCAGAAGAGCTCAGGTTTTAGATGTGTTTTATATATTGGGCTTCCATTAATTGAATGAAGAGTTTGGCTACTAAAAATATATTGAAAACCACCAACTGAAATATACTGCTCTTGCTGTGAGAGCCTAATGACAGACAGGTATGCTTAGAGCTATGATCTAAGATATCTATTGTTTTATCTAATCAACAACCCTTACAACACCCCCCTTTGAAACCATGTAATCAGATAGAGGCAGGATTTCACAATGGTAAAAACAGACTCTGAAGCCAGAGTGTACAGTTTGAATCCCACATGCTAGTCACTCCACAGCTCAATCAATGTGGGCAAAATACCGCATCTGCAAATGGAAGAATAACAGAATTGACATGGAAGAGTTGTTGCAAAGATTAAGTGAGTTAATGTACGTTAAGTGCTTAGAGGACCAGGAATGTGATAACTGCTATCTAAGTATTAGCAATTAATATTATCACCAGATCTGCATATCTAATTCCAATTGCAAAGTCTTAAGGTTTTACTTTCTAGCTTATCTTAATTTTTTTTTTAATTCTCAAAAGAAATTCATGTTGAATAAAGACAAGTCTTTTTCTCATTTTAGAATTCTACCTTCCAAGTTTTTGTCCTTCTCCACTAAAAGCCTTGAACCTCAATCTGGGTTTTATGTATTCTTGATCCTGATGGTCCTCCATATCCAAGTTCACTTGGCCACCATGAACCAGTCGCTGAAGCTCCAGGGGAATTTCTCTTAAAAAGGGGAAAAAGGTTTTAGTTAACTTTTGAAAAGAAAATTAATCAAATTGTGAGCTACACTGGAAAATCACTATATTTGTGTAAAGTGTAATATAAAATTTCTGTGATGATTGATATTTCTTTACAGATATTTCTGTAGATATTTCTTAAGTTGCATCATATTATTCCTTAGTGAGTCTCAACAAGGGGATTTTTTGTTGTCTTGACAAATTTTGAGACAGCAATTCTTACCTAAATTAACACTAGAAAATTCTTGAGAGGACATACAGTTAATGTAGGCATTTCTTTCTAAACTCCCTGGAGGAAGTTTTCAAAATGATAGGGGTGTTTTTTATTGTTCTCTGACTCCTGAGAGCTGCTGTTCGGTCAGGGCAGGGATGAAAGATGCTCCGGCATCGGGTGTCATCTTCCACAGTGAAGACTTGTCAGGGGTTCTGGTGAACCACTGAATGTCCTGCCAGAGTCATATGATGACAATACTGTTATATGTCTGAGCCTAAAACCTAAGGCTTAGACTCATATATATAAGCAAAAACTCAAAAAACTGTTTTTATTCATACTATACTAATATGCCTTGAAATTTCCATCTTCCATATAAACTGAGGAAAGATTGCAACTGGTTTTATTTAGAACTTTACCAAGTTCATGCAATGCCACTTATAGTAATGAAGTTGCCAACTTCACATACCTTATTATTTTGTTTTTATGTCTGTCACATTTATATGAGAAGTGCTAGGCTGCACATAAGTGCAAACTATCTGACTGCTTTGTTATATCTTCTGGTGTGGCCATACCTGAGCATTTAGAAATTGAAATATGTATAATTTTATGGTAAATTGCTTTCTTTTATGCCCTAAATATTTTAAAGACATAATTTACTTTGTTTTTTGGAAATGATATATATAGATATTATTAATGAGTTCTCCTTTGATGATAGTAAAGATGGTATTACAAAATATTTGTTATAAACAGGGGACAGTGATTATACTGTTGACAATCACTATCTGACATCATTCATTGTTTTCAAGGAGTCTTTCCTAAAACTGTTCTTGATCATAATTTGCACTTGAGGAGATAATGTGGTTCAAATAAAAAAAACAAACAAAAACTCAATTAGTATACCATGATGGTGAGGTTTAGAGATTATTTTCATTTAATAAATTAGTTTTGATCTACAGTATAATACATTCATCATCTTGAAATAAACATCAATTTCAACAGTATTGTTGATCTTCACTTAGCAGATGAACACTTTGCCTACTCAGTCACTCCCAGCTCTTCCCGGTGATTCTGCAGGGTTCCAAGTCCACCACTTTATATTCTTGTATTTACCACTCACCATATACTGCCTCACAGGAAGCTTTCCACATTTCTCAATGACTTCAACATACTGCTTACAGCATTTCCTGCCCACCATTCTTTTTTGTATCCTGACATTATCTTTGTAGAATAATTCAAATAGAAAATTCATGCTAATTAGTGTTCTAAAATACCTTTGCTTCAAAGTTCCTTCACTATCTCAACTCCAATGAATTTCATCTTCACTCCACTATAGCCACTCTCCTTGGACATATTTCATCACTTGGATGGATGGACAAGCCCCACCTTCAATTCCTGGGTGGAGTATAGTCCCTTCATTGCTGCTTAAATCTCCCAGTTCATCACCAATATCTCAGCAAAACATCTTATCATTCAGCAAGAAGAGCTAATGAGTTACAATGTTGTTTAGATGGGTCGGAGTACTGCATATCTGGTTCACTTTCATAAATTACAACTTCAAACTAACCTTTTGAAATCTTCTGCCAGCTGTAATGCCACTTTAAAAGATTTCTAATATAAGTTGCTGAATTTCAGGCATACATGCAATGAGAGTGACCCTGTCAACAGTAAGCAGGACAGTGGCTTAGTGGATGGGCAGCTACATGCTAATCAATTCACTGATTTATTACATTGAGACACTTCTTGGAGTTGGGACCATAGCTTCATCAGATTGTTAAAGGGACTGAAGTCTTACTGCCTCCCCACCCTCACAGCTGAGAACCAGTAATTTACAGAGAGCAATGTCCTTTATATACTTAAAAAGATCCTTCTCCCAGGAAGTACTCATGTAATACAACTCTTAAAAACCAGTAGTGACCTATTGAACAGAATTCTGCTAAAAAACAAATCTACCCTAAGTAACAAATAGAACACAAATAATACAGCTTACCCTCTTTTAACAGACTCCAGAAATTGAGCGTTCGTTGGGTCATTGTAAGGTCTCAGTTCTCCATCATCTAAACTGAAACCATTACTCCACAATTTAAGCAAAATCTGAACCTTTTGAACATAGAAAAATAAAAGAAATAAAATAAATCCACCTACATCAGACAATTTTAAGTTTCAAATATGATACTTCATAACATTGAGCCATTTACTTAATTTAAAACATGGACTTGTACTATTCTTTATTCACAGTTAAAATAAAGACATAAATAAAATGATGTGTGTTTGATAAGCAGATTTGTCTTTAGCTTAACAAATGGACAATGGCTGAAATAGCAAAGGTCCCACGGGTCCTACACCTGGACCCTGGCCTCAAAGTAAAATTATTTCTAGTTCATTGAGTAAACGAAAGCAATAAGAGCATCCAGCTGCCACTCCACACCCACCTTTTTTCTTTCTGTGCCCATATTTTCTGCTACAGAGCTTACACATTCATCCCAAGGGGCAAGACAATTTCTAGTGACCCTCCAAGGCTAAACTACACATTTAAAATGAAGTTATAACTATAAAATTTCAAAAGGCAATAGAAATAATGACAAGGTGTAATGTTCACAACTCAACTCATTCTATATTATGATAGTACAGCATTTATAGTCATGATTATCGTATATATGTAAGCACATTTTACAGTGAAGCATACATTCTTTCAATAGTTATGCATCTATTTTTGCAAGGCACATTTGGGATACAAAATATAAAATCGGAGACTGAAAACTCATTAACACTCATTAACCTTTTAATTTATGTTTCAAAATTAAGAAAATGAAAATATTATATTTACATAACCAATTTTTAATTTTTTAAAATAGTAGTAACTAGAGGCCAGTATCTATATTTTTTCACTCTGATTATTGTACCTACATCTTGCAGCTGATTTTCTCCATAGATGTATTCAGACCGCTTACAAAAGGAATTACCCAATCTGTATCCTCCACCTGTAAATGACTAAAATACACAGGAAGTGAGCTAAAAATTCACTGTGTGATATATATTTTAAAACTAGATAAAACTGTAATTATGTCAAACTGGTTTGTATTTTCCAGGAAAATGTTACATTAAAATTAAAGTCTTATGTTACAGAGAAGTGTAATCAAGTAAGAAATTATGCTTCTTTCCATAAAAACATAAGTAATTCAGGAGCGGAAATAATTTAAGACAATCTTAAACTAAGAAATGCATTTATATACTGAAATGTAAATTTTCAAGTATAAATAGATTTTTAAAAGCCATCACTAATATTTTATGACAAGTCTTACAATTAAAATTATTATAAATGTTTAATTCATATTTCACAAAGTAAATAAGAGAGTCATAGAGTAAAGAAAAAAATTTATAAGTGGGTACAAATTACCCTGAAGGAAAGCTCTATACTTATTTTATAAGTTGCTTTTTACTCAACTTTAACAAGTCAATTTTGCCTGTGCTTTTTTTTTTTTTTGCTATACTTACTACAAGGTCTTCTGTTTTCTAGGTAGGACAGCTTATGAGGTTAAAAATTCCATTTCTTTTAACTACCATTTATATCATAAATGAGCTTTTAATTATTACATTGCTTTCTTTTCTATTGACTAAATTATATCAATTCCACATTTTTTCTTACAGAATTAGAGAACTTTCAAGAACCCAAATTACCTTAGATTTCCTTAAAAAAGAATTTCAAGCTATCAGTAAATAACAAAAACTAAAATTTAATTTTTCATTTAAAATAGTTTCTCAACAGTGATGTCTGTCACAGTGACATATGTCCCAAGCACTCGTGAAAGCTACTGACTGATCTGTAATACCTGAGACCACGTGGTAGTTTAAAAAACCTCCCCAAATGATTTGACAGGGAAAATCAGGTGGAGAAATGTCAATTATGATAACATATGACAATTACACACAAAAATACACTAGGAGTTTTCTTTAATATACCAATACTGTGCCTATAGTTTTGCAGAAATTGAAGAAGGTACAAAAAGAGTCCAATGAAAGAAAAAGATCCTTTTCAATAACGGTGAAGCAACTGATCCTTCATAAGTCAAAATATGAACCTCAACTTAAACTTTATGTAAAATTAACTCAAAATGGGTCACAGGTCTAAATGGAAAACGTAAAACTATGAAACTCTTCTAGATAACACAGAGAAAACCTTCAGGATCTAACACTAAAAATTTTGCTCTGTAAAAAACCCTGGAAAGAGACTGAAAAGACAAGCTACATTCTAGGAGGAAATATATGCAAAAATTATCTTATATAGAACCCACATCTATTAAAATAAAGAACTCTCAAACAACTGTTTGTAACAAAACAATCCAATTTGAAAATGGGCCAAAGTCATGAAGAGACATTTTACTAATGAGGATAATATAGTGGCAAATAAGCAAATAAAGAGATATTCAACATACAGGGCATTAGGAAAATGCAAATAACATCACTAGCCATTAGAGTAAGGGGTGACATGGGTAAAAGGTACACAGGACCTCTTCGTATACATTTTGCAAATTCCTGAGTCTATATTTATTTCAAAATAAAAAGGTAAATAAGAGAATTTACATAAAAATGTAAGAAACTGCCTCAACTTTCAATCATTAATAGAAATATTATAATCTTATAAAAATAAATCAAATATTTAATACAGAAATATATAGTTATAAAAAGAATGTTACATAAAAAATTAGAGGAACTAAAAAATATACAAAGCATACTTAGTTTTAAAATTGAGCCTTTACCTTAGATTTGTCATCACCTGAAGCTCTTGTGACTTCATTCAGAGGGACAGCCCCATGCTCCCTTGCCTCTTTGAAAAGTTCATTCACAATTTTCCCAGTTGAAGGTCGAACTATATGTAACCCACTGTATTCATGTTCGTTTGAATAGAACCTTTAAACATCACAGTTCATGAATAAAAACTTAGAATACAGACATAAGCTACTTTAAAATAAAAAGTTATACAGTCTTAGAACATAACTTTTATTTAAAAAGAATAATTTATATGCCTTCTGTGGAAATACTTAATTTTAAATGTAGAACTAAAGAATTAAATAGTGAACTGTTCATATAGTTTCTCATGGAGTTTGCAGATTCCTGTAGCAAGCTCAGCACGTGGTGTGACAACCGGCTTGTTCTTCCTCCCTCACCCTCTGCAATGGCTTATCAAATGCACTTTTGGTGTGTGAGGGGAAGAAGTGTTGACAACCAGAAGCTAAATCTCTTCCCTGAGCAATCCACACTCAGTACAGACCTAGGTAGTGCAGACCTCTGGATTCAGATAGTGTGAACACTTAAATCTAGACCACAGGGCTACACATAGAGGTTTTACTCCTCAGTTTTTTAGATTGAAAAACGATAACCCCTGTGTTACAGGTAAATAATTTAGACCACAAACAAGTTTTTTCAGTGTATTAACTAATAAGTTAAAACTGATTTCTACTCTCACTTCAACTTCCAAGCATAAAAATTTCCTTTATGTTAGTATCCTATTTTGTCCTTTAATTTTTTTCAATCAAGAGTAACAGAAAATACAACCAATGAAATATCAACATGGAGACTTCTAGTATAAGGTGAAATCACAACTCATGTTTTTAATTACCCCTTCGCTCCAAACCAGTTTCAAATTTGCACTGAACTGACTCACAAAAGGAAGGGGGCAAATTAATCAGCACTGGAGACTAAGAATAGAGTTCACCTTCAATACTCTCTCCAAAATTAGTATATGCAAAACTGAACAGAAAGAGTGAAGGGCAGACCAGCTCTGAATTCGCTGTAAGTGAAAAAGAAAATCCATCTGGAAACAAGTGGACACCAGCAAGTAGAACCCACGAACATAACCTAATGTAAGGCTGGCTCACAACGGCTGAGGGCAGGGTTGGAAAGGGAGGTGGGGTTGTGCCCTTCCTGCTAGAGCTCTGGGGAATACACTGAGGCCCCAGGTTACCCAGAGCCAATGGAAGCCTTCCTGCCAAGCTTATACTCACAGGCCCCGCATGCTGCCATAGCTGGCTCTTTTATCTCTTCCGTTTCTTTTTAAATTTTACTTTTCAATTACAGTTTATACTCAATATTATTTTGTATTAGTTTCAGGTGGATGGCACAGTGGCTACAGCCCATAAACTCTACAAAACGATCCCCCAATGTTTCATGTACTCTCCTGGCACCATACATAGCTCGCTATTAAGGCAAGTGTTAGTATTAGGAGCTGGATGGCAGATGATTTTAGATAGCTTTGAGAAAGGAAGAGAAAGGGATAGAAAATGATAAAGAAAGGGGGAGGAGAGAAAAGAGAGAAAAGAGGAAAGAAAAAAGAGAAGAGATGAAAAGCAAGGGAGGCTAGGTCCTTCGCTCCCTATCGCACATCTCATATCTGGGAAAATATAAGTAGTGTATCTAGTTCCTTTCTATCATGGTCTTGGTGAGAAAGACCTTACTGGAGAATCAGACATTGGAAAAGACTTACTAGCTCCTTTATGGTTAATGCTTTTTATCGCTTGTTTAAGAAATCTTTGCCTACCCTGAAGTCATGATGGTACTCTATTTGCCTCTAGAAGTTTTGTTTTCCTTTTATATTTAGATCCACAATCCATCCAGTTTTCCTCTTTTGCAATTAAGTATAACTATATCCTTGATTCTTGTTCTCTATTTAAACTCATCTGATCATCAAAATATTTGTGCACTCCCATCAATAATAACAACATCCTCTATAAAGATGACTCTCAGGTATGTTTTCAGCACCCTCTTATGGTCCAGTGATGAATTTAAAAGCCTCTATCTGAATCAGGTTCATTTCTCCAAAACTAAACCTATATTCCCCATTAACAATCACATTTTTTCCTGTATCCTAGAATAAGAACCTTTAAAGACTTCTGTCTTTACCATTCACTTATTCCCTATATCCCATGTCATCCAGTTTTGACAATATATTTTTTTGAAAGTATCCTATATCAATTCCACCCTTTCTCCTCCATTCTATTGACTCAACCCAAATCCAAAATTTTACATTCCTTAGATTGCCACAATTGTTTCCTTCTTGATTTGTTTCCTTATCCTATTCTCCCATTACTACTAATTTTATACTGTATTTCCCTAAAAGTATACAGTAACAATAGCTAACATTTGTCAAGATAATTTGTGCTTTTTTACTCCTCAATAATGGTATTATCCCCATTTTACAAATAAGAAAACTGAAGCTTAAGGAATTTAAAACACTTTTTCAGTGGCAAAACATAGAAAAAAATTATAACTGACAGTAATAGCAAAGCATTAAACCAGCATGAGTTCCTTCTCAGCACAGGCTGTGTGACTGCACACACCACATACCTGTAAAGCACACCCTGGAAGCACTCTACCCACCTGACCTTATTTGCCACTTGTCTATTAAAGTTCTGCTGGTACCTTTTCAAGGCCCCTCTTGTCATTTTTATTATTTTTTCCTTTGTGCCTATTTGTTACTAGAATTCTGTCTCTTCTCCTGTGCTTATCTATATCCTAATCTTTTAAGACCCAACTAAGTACCAGCACTGTGCTAAATATCTTATACACTTTGTCCCATTTAATTCTCAAACCAGTATTAACTATCTACTTACTTGCAGAGGACATTTTAAAAAGTTCTCACATTTTTGAAGGAGGATACTCAAATTATTTCTAGAGTTCTACCTGTAATATAACCTTTTGTGGATAAATGTGTTACAACAGGTGTCAGAATATATTCTGAAAGTTTTCCCGTAGATTCCATTCTTCCTCTTGTAAATATAAACATAGACCATATTATGTCTAGAGTTTCAGGTAGTAAAAATATATTAGTTCATTGTATGTACAACCCATGGGTATGGACTGGTGGGGAGGGATCAGTGGGGGAGGGGTGGTGCTGGGCAGAGGGGAGCAAAGGGGAAAAAATTGGAACTATTGTAACAATATAATCAATAAAATATACTTAAAAAATAAAATAAAATACAAAAAATACAAAAATAAAATAGATATATTAGTTCAAATGACAATGAGCAGATACATATTTTGATATCTAATACTGTCTAAAAATGTAGACGATGGAAATAAGCACTATTTTCTGTAATAACCAAAGCAGTAGATATGTAATGAAACTGAATAAATGTCTATATTGAATATGAACTCAAAAGAACTGTATATTTAGTATTAAAAATGTCATGCTTAGCAAAAAAGAAATGATTGGTAATAATGTGTTTCACATTGTATTTTAAGCAGATTAAACATAGCTTAAACCTCAACCAATATCATTTAAGGCAGCTCCTCCTTTTGGATATATAAATAATTCTAGAGATCAAATCTGAGGCATACTCTGCTTAAAAACTGCCATTATCAAATACAACTACTACTGACAACATTGTTTCAGATGGCATAATCTAAATATATGTAGCAAACAAATGATTATATGAACAGCAAATAAAATATTAATATACTAATCTTATAAGAAGTCAAATATTTTTAGTTATATAATGAGTAAATTAAGCCATTCAAAATATACTCAAATTGGGGAAACAATGGGCCAATAGTTAAAGAGCAAAACCTTTGTACATACATATTTCAAGTATTTTCAAAACTTCAGAGAATGTATAAACTAAGGAAGCAGTTAAATATGTATAATATAGATATTATACATATATATGTATGTATGTATGTATATAGACACATACACATCAAATAGGAATTAAATGAAAGGTAGGATATTAAAACAGTGCCAAGCTACCAACCTACATATTACAAAGGGAAACCTGTACCTTACAATGGAGTGATGTGGTGGTCAGCATCTTAACCAAGTGTACATATCACCAATAGTAGGAAAACCTGAAATTATATGGCTCCTGATGTGATATAATAAATAGCAGACAATATGACTTACTAGTATTCTTGACAAACATGTTTAACAAAAATCTAATCATGAGGAAATAATTTTGAATGTGGGACATTATATAATACATCTTGCCTAGACTCTTCAAAAAATTCAATGTATTGGGTTGGCCAAAAGGTCCATTTAGTTTTTTCCATAAAAGACACATTTTTCATTTTCAACAATTTTATTGATTTGGATATTTTGAGTATGTCAGCTATTTCCTGCTATTGGCTTCTAGTAGGTAGAGGCCAGTGGTGCTGTTAAACATCTTCCAACGCACAAGACAGCCCCACGCAAAGAATTATTTAGCCAAGATGTCAAGAGTACCAAGAAACTATTAAAATGGCTGCACAAAAATTCACCAATTTTATTAAGTTTTCTTTAAATGCGCGTTGATATGACAGCTGTCACAATACAATCTAACAAAATTGTTTCAAATGAAGTTAAAATACTGCTACTAGAGCCATCATACGGAGAAACTAAACAAACTTCTTGGCCAACCCCATAAATTTTAGATTATACAGATGAGCTAAAAAGTAAACAACAAAAATGTGGGGAGGATGTCCTCGATTCAGATTCAAAACAGGCATAATCAAATGAAATGCATGGCCTTTGGCCCTAAGAGATACCTGACTACAGGTTAAATCATTTGATTTAATGAAATTACTGTTATTTTCTAAGGTGTTATACGTGATTCAGGGTTATAAAGGAGTGTGTGCTTCTTAAAAGGGGATGCACACTGAAGTACTTAGGGGTAAAGTATAATGATAGCAGCGATTTACTTTCAAATAGTTGCATAAGATCCCTTGCATGGATGCAATCCTGCAACATGTTAACAACTGATGAAGCATATATAGGATATATTCATGGTACTAATGCTTTGATTATTTATGGGTTTGAAAACTTGTGAAATAAAAAGTTGGGGGAAATTTTAAATATTATTTTTTCTTCTCATTCAGGTCCAGAAAGATATGTCATTTTTAGCTCCCCTACAGAAATAAAGGATGTGGCATAGCGACAAGACAAAAAAATAAATTCTTTTTTCAGGGTATTTTTTAGCTTTTGGTAGAATAACAGACTTTCTGAGACTGAGATAAAATGGGAAAATTCAAGTTTCTCCCCAGAAATGATATTTGCAGTACTAAAAAGATGTTAACAACGATCCCAGAAAACAAGAAAACTTGTGGCAATAAAATAGATAACTGACTCTCATCTCTTCAATGTTCACGGTTAGTTCTTTTTATAGTTCAGGGATTTGCAAATACTATCTAGGAGTTCACTTGTTAGGTGGATATTCATCCAAGGGAAGCAAAGACAGATTCCTGAAGTTATAGATTCTTAAATGGAGGACAATACACACATAGGGGAATTGATGAATGGGCTTTTAAAAATGTTATTTTACTGATTTCAGGGAGAAAGGGGGAGAGATAGATAAAAAGAAAGAAAGAAACATCGATTTGTTTTTCCACTTACTTATGCATTCACTGGTTGATTCTTGTATGTGCCCTGATCAGGGATCGAACCTGCAAACTCGGTATATTGGGACGAAGTTCTAACCAACTGAGCTACCCAGCCAGGGCAGGATGGTCTTTAAGAAACACAGAAACTCTTAAAAACAATTGACAAAGTTGTGCATAAATGTTGTTTTGAGAGGAGAGGAGCTGTGGCTTTCAACAAATCCTCAATGAGTCTTATGACTCAACAAAGAACCACATAATTCTGTGTACACCAAAATATTAGGTATTTAAGATTATGTTTCCATAAGTTTCTTCCAGCTTTTCTAATATTAGTTTTAGAAATAGTATCTAAATATTTATTTTTAAAAATTATAGACTTAAAAAATTTCCCAAGGCTATTTAAAATAATTTTGAATTAGTAAACTAAAAAGGGATACAATTTTTTTCTTTTAAAAAAATTCTTATTTTTTCCATTACCGTTTAATCCCCTATACCACCCCTGTCCCACCCCTCGCAATCAAAACACTGTTGTCGGTGCCCATGAGTCCTTTTTCCTTTTTGCTCAATCCAGAAAAAACTTACCTTTGAGGTGGTGTTCGTGGGCTTTTAAAGATTGAAGCTTTAGGTCTATTGGATTTGGAAGATTTGCATTTCAGTTCATCTTCACACAATTCTGCCAAGGCCAACTACAAAATAACATATTCATCAGCCAATATAACATGAGAAAAAAACTCTTTTACACAACGAGAAATTATGAGTAGAACATTAACTTGTAATTGCATAGTAAAGGTTTCTAACGAAAAACAAAGGCTCCAGAAGATGACTCCCTTTTAAAATAGAGCCATTGCGGCTCTCATTTTATAAAACTAACCAAAATGCCATATATATTAAATTAAAGTTACAATAATTATTTAATTATTTTAAAAAAACTATTCAACAGTTTCAAAAACTATTTGATAACAGATCACTTTCAAAGTTGAACCAACACTTCCTTCAAACACTTGAAAATGCTTCACGATTTGCTCTCATCAGATCTCAAAAATTATTTCATTTAGCTGTTTGAGTATTCAAAACCCAAACACATAAAATAATTTTAAAATTATTCTATTTAAAAGTCTACCAGACATATATGATGGGGGACCCAAAAATAACTGGAATTATCTTTCAGAGGGTGGGCCCCTTGCAGTACAGGCTTCTCCTACTAGGTGAGTGTTCTGGAAACCCATCTGTATCAGTGTACCAGCTGGCATTGTTGTGAGAGGCTGTGTTCAGTTTCAGTGAATTCTTTTTTAAGTGTATTTTATTAATTATGCTGTTATAGTTGTCCCAATTTCCTTTCCCTTTGCTCCCCTCTGCCCAGTAACCCCCTTCACTCCAGCAATCCCACTCTCCTTAGTTCATGTCCATGGGTCGTATTAATACATGTTAAGTTCTTTGGCTTTACCCTTTTCTATACTATCTTAATACACCCCTGTCTATTTTGTATCAACCAATTATGCTTCTTAATCCCTGCAACATTTCTCCCCCTGACCCCCTCACAGCTGATAACCCTCCAAATGATCGCCATACCTATGATTCTGTTCCTGTTCTGGTTGTTTGCTTAGTTTGTTTTTGTTTTTTAGATTCAGTTGTTGATAGTTCTGAGTTTGTTGTCATTTTAATGTTCATAGTTTTGATCCTCTTTTTCTTAAATAAGCCCCTTTAACATTTTATAGAATAATGGCTTGGTGATGATGAATTCCTTTAGCTTTACCTTGTCTGGGAAGCACTTAATCTGCCCTTCCATTCTAAACGACAATTTTACTGGATATAGTAATCTTGGTTGCAGGTCCTTGCTTTTCATCACATTGAATACTGCTTGCCAGTCCCTCCTTGCCTGCAAAGTGTCTTTTGAAAAATCGGCTGATAGTCTTATAGGCACCCCTTTGTAGGTAACTCTCTGCTTTTCTCTTGCTGCTTTTAAGATTTTCTCTAAATCTTTTTTTTAATGTTTTATTGATTATGCTATTACAGTTGTCCCAATTTCTTTTCCCTCTTCTTTCCACCCAGTGACCCTACTCCCTCCAGGTGTCCCCCCCTTTTAGTCCATGTCCATTGGTTGCGCATATAGTTCTTCTCAACATCTTCGTGTCTACTCCACTCCCTCCTACTATGCTTCTTAATTCCTGCATCATCTCCCTCCCTTTTCCCCTTCCCCCTCCCTGCTGACCTCCCCCCAATATGTTCCCCATACCTATAATTCTTTTCCCACTCTTGTTGCCTACTTAGTTTGCCTTTGTTTCGATTCCCTAGCTTCTGTTGTTGGTTGTTGTAATAGTTTTCATTTTAATGTTCATAGTTTTGATCCTCCTTCTTCTAAACAAGTCCCTTTAACATCTCATATAACGGTGGTTTGGATTTAATGAACTCCTTCAGTTTTACTTTGTCCTGGAAGTACTTTCTCTGCCCTTCTATTCTGAATGACAGCTTTGCTGGATAGAGTAATCATGGCTGTAGGTTTTTGCTTTTCATTACTTTGAATATTTCTTGCCAGTCCCTTCTTGCTTGCAGAGTCTCCTTTGAGAAATCAGCTGATAATCTAATTGGGACCCCTTTGTATGTAATTCTCTTCTTCTCTCTTGCTGCTTTTAAGATTCTCTCTTTATCTTTAATTTCTGAAATTTTGATTATAATGTGTCTTGGTGTGGTTCTCCCTGGGTCCAGTTTATTTGGAAATCTGTGCTCCCTGGACCTGTAAGTCTATTTCCTTCCCCAAGTTAGGGAAGTTCTGCTTCATTAATTTTTCACATAATTTTTCCATTTCTAGTTCTTCTTCTTCACCTTCTGGCAACCCTATAATTCAGATATTCGCTCTCTTATAGTTGTCACAAAGGTTTCTGAGCTTCTCCTCATTTTCATCACTTTTTGTTTCCTCTTTCTGCACTGGTTGACTGTTTGTTCCTTCCCTAAGTTCTGATTTGTTGATTTGATCCCTGGTTTTCCTTCCCTCACCACTTGTTTTGTATGTGTTTTCATTCATTTCAGCACAACTAGCCTTTATTTCTTCCCCATCTTAAGTTCCGCTGTTATTTCTGTAAGCTGTCTTATAACTATAGCTCTGAACTGAGCCTCAGAAAGATTATCTATCTGTTCGTCCGTTAATTTGTATATTTGCTTTCTGGTCAGCTGCGTGATTAGTATCTCTATCATTATCCCTGCCGTCCTGATAGGTTTGTCTACCTTTCCTTCTTGGGCAGGGCTGTCACACCTCCTACGCTACAGGGGCGGAGCCCCATGCACTCGTCACAACTGGGTGACCCTTCTCACCACACTGTGGTGCTTTGTGTGGGGGTGGGGGGCCAAGATGGATTCCTGTTGTTCACTCTCCGCTGAGAAACTGGGATCCTCCTCCTCCATCCCCACACCCTCTGGGTCTCACAGTCCGAGGCAATGGGGGTCTGCCTTCCCCGATGTTGGAATCATGAGCTGACGGGTCTGGACTGCAGCCAGGGGTGCTCCCCTGGTGCTTCTCTCCTCCCCTTAAACACGGGTGTCTGTGCTTACCAGCGTCCCACCATCTGTCGCCGCAGCTGCCGCTGGCAGCACAGCTTGATCTCTCTGCCCTGGCTTCATCTCTCCTACCTGTCCAGATGAGCACCACTGTTTATAACTTCATATGTTGGACTTCCATGTAGCTTTATTTTCTAGAACTTCTGGTTATTTCTGGTTTTGCGGTAGTTGTATTCCTTCTTAGTTGTGGAGGGAGATGGAGCATATCAGTATAGGCCTCCATCTTGGCCATAAGTCTTCTCTCTCTAAATCTTTAACCTTTGGCATTTTAATTATGATTTGTCTTGTTGTAGTCCTCTTTGGGTCTAGCTTGTTTGGGACTCTGTGCTTCCTGGACTTGTATGTCTATTTCTTTCCCAAAATTTGGGAAGTTTTCCTTCATTAAGTTTTCAATTTCTTGCTCTTCCTGTTCTCCTTCTGGCACCCCTATGCTTTGGATGTTGGCACGTTTAAAGTTGTCCCAGAGGTTCCTAAGTCTCTCCTCATTTTTTTCAATTCTTGTTTCTTCATTCTGTACTGGTTGACTTCAGTGAATTTTTTGAAGGACTCAACATGTTTGCTCATTTCATGATGGATGACTTACAAGTGCACCTGCCCACACCATGGTGAGGGTTCAGCAGTTTTTAAACAAAAAATGGCATGACTCCTGTGCCCCACCCTTCCTATTCACCCTATCCTGCCTGAGTGACTTTTTTTTTTGGTTCCTCAGATGAAAAAAGTTCTCAAATAAAAACAAAAAAAACCCAGCAGAAGCATTAAAAGGCATCCTTTCAATAGGTGTATTTCATCAAAAGGAAAGTACCTTTGAAGGTGACTGAAGTTTAAACATGTAAGAACACACAACTTTTTATAAATAAATTCAGTTTTTGCGGGAGGGCCTCCCTCATAAATTTCATAAAGTTTAGGAAAATGAACCACTGAAAAATGAAACATAATTAATTACATATACAGTTTGTATAACTTTTAGAAGGAAGTATTACCAAATTATGCATTATAGATACATGGCTGACTATCTTCAAAATGAAATAAACAAAACATAGTTCTTGAAACTGGAATTTAAAAAAGTTATCCAAATATTTCAGTATTAAGTTACTTTGTTCACTTTTGATATCTTTGGACAACAACTCAAAAACTTTCCTCAATGCTCCTGACCATTCAACTATAATTGGCATGGCCTTTGGAAAAACAAAAACAAAAACCCCAGATAAAGTGCTCCTTCTAGAAACAAAAAAGCTAAAAAACTACTTTCTGAGTTTCTTTCCTCAGTAGGAAAAGAAAAACAGGAAACTGGGACAAAGTTAATTTTTGGAAAATTCTATTAACCAACTTTTAAAATATACACACAACAAAACCAAAATAAAAGTCTTTATTTTTCCTCCTTAAATTTTTATCCTCACCTATCCCCATACACATCAACTTTCATATTTTTAACATAGCAAATTTCTTTACATCCTAATTATAGAAATGTTTTGTAATTTAAAAGAACTGAATTAGGTTCTAATTTAGGCTCTTATTGTGACACTGGGCAATTTTTTTTTAACTTCTCTGAGTGCTAGTTCCCTCATCTTTAAATGTTTATTAAAAAATTACCTTAGAGGGTTGTTTTATGAAGTATATAGGGTTTGTGAAACACAAGTGCTCCATTACTAAAAGATATTATTGTAAAATGTTTAATAATAATTATTCATTATTTTAATTATATAAAAATGTTTCATTTTCCCTAAGATTTCTTTTCTTTCTGCAGTGTTATCTATATATCTGTGATGGCCTTTCCCTACCTTATCCCTTAAAAACAACAAGAAGAGAGTGAGAGCGACAGAGGCAATCAGAGACCAGAAACTCCGACTGAAAACTTGGGCCCAAAGATTTTGGAAATTTTACCTCCCTGAAATCTCTTCAAAAATAGTATTTCTTTTTTAATTTCTTTCTGAGCTGATTATATTATTCTGGCTTCATGAATTACTTTTATGCTATACCTTTTCCCATCAATGGAAATGTTATCTGTACTTCAAAGGCTCATTTCATCCATCCTTCATGAAGCCTTTCCTAATTTTCTCAACCAAATGATATTTCTTTTCTAAATCCTCACAACATATGCTATCTTACTACTGACATTTATATTAAACATTATGATGTCATCACTTGTATAACTTTCTTACTATTTTATATCCCCAGTTATATTGTACATTTCCCAAATTGTTTCTAATTTAGTACTTAATAGGCACTCATCAAATTCATGTTGAATTATGTAGACCTCAAATGCAACATAAACCATAAAGAGATAGAAACAAAGTTATAGATTTTAAAATTGAAATATTTGCTATACAGTTTTGATTCTTGTTAGGTTTTTGCTTTAAGAGGATCTGAATAAATCCTGTCAATCAAATAATTTTCTTCTATTAAGTAAATGAAACAAGCAATGCCTTTTGACTCCATGGAATGTAGAATATATATTAACAAAACAGGATATGAAGAAAATTGTGTAACGGCAGGGAGTCCACCTTGCTAAAAGGTCCTAGTTATTAACAGTACATCATTAACTTAGAAGAAAATGAATGATATTCAGAGGGAATTAATGCCAGGATTCATGATGTCCCTGTAGCATCATACGGGGGCCTAAATTCATTAGTGAACGAATATTCAAAGAAATTTAATTTATATTATTTGATATAACAAATGACAACACATCAGCAGAGGAAATAATTATTTAAACTGATCAAAATAAAGTGAAGTACTGGTTAAAACCAATAAAACAACAAAATCTCAATAAAATTAAGAGATAAAACATATGTATCATGAAATTATGATGTATTGTGAATTATCAGGATGGAATTTCCACAACTGAAACAATTTGATTATGAAGATATTTCAAATACACAGAGAGAATTAAGTATATAAGCACTGATAATCTTTTTTTCTAGAATTTGCAATATGAAGAACATGAAAAGAAACCTGAAGGCAAAGGTATTGAGAGTGAGAAAATCAAGTATATAACAAAAGGTTAAAAGTACTGGAATTCTCAGCCTTAGAGAAACAAAGACCAGAAGGTATAATACAGATATTTTTTAGACAGAATAACATCGGCATCCACTAGGAACCTTGAAAAATGCAGATGCCAAGTCCGTCCTCTATCTAAAGAAACTCTGGGGTGGGGACCAGCAATCTGTGTTTTAACAAGCCTTCCTTCCATGTGATTCTGATGCCCTCTAAAAGTGAGAATCGATGATACAGAATACGGAGATCAAACAGGATTAGGATACTTGTGGCAATTATAACACAGTATCAAACAATCTTATTCTTTCCTTACTTACAGAATTTCTCCTTTGTCTCACCTGAAGCCCACTCCTAACCCTAAAGTTATCCCAAATTCTCATCAACTCCAGCCTATATGGAAATGCAGAATTAAGAACAGAAAACCTTTTCTTTTGATATTATTCTGGAAAAAACTGGGAAAGAAGTATGCATAAGGTGATCTAATAATACTTTAAGCTACTGTTAAATCCATGTGTGTGGCCTGACTGAGGGGTACCAGAAGAGTTACAAAGGTTTCTGAAAATGTTCATAAAAAAAGAACACTGAGGTTTTCAGGGTTAGTACTTTCACTAACAAACCTGCCCCCAAATTTCCCCCAGAATGTTTCCAAATTTGGGGAGATGAAAGGAGTAGATAACTACTCTTGGTTGGATATCTACAGAAGATTTCTGCAGTTTGTAAGTCAGAGCCTCACAATACTGGGAGATTTTCTGGGAAACAACTATTCATTTTTCCCGTTGTGGGAAATGAGGAAATCTCTCCCAATTTTGGTGCCAACAAACACTGCACTATGTGGCAGCTAAGATATATGTATAACTTAGGGGTACATTTGCTTGTTCCATTAGTTATGTATAACCCTTTTCCTCTATAATACCATGGCAGACTCTTAAAGCAAGCTGTCGGAAAGCAAAAAATTGTCTACAGAAAACCGCACTAACTGGGTAACTCTTAAGATGAGCATGGCTAGATTAAAATATAAGATAATTAATATCAAAAAAACCAGTCAGAGAAAAGAACATTATCCAATTCTTTTAAACCTTTGATACATACTCTATTTCTTCATATGTCATCACTTGTTGTTTTCAGGTTTCTTTGCAATTTCTTCACATTCTTACTAAATTCTAAAAGGAAAGATTATCAATACTTAGTGTATTTAATATATCAACTTGCATGCATAAAAAAGAAAACCAAAAAAATCTCATCTTCTAATTGATGGTGGAAACAAAGGCATTCTCACAATTGGTGGCATCATCAGAATATCTCTGGTCATTAGTCATATGTTACTCCACTGGATTGTTGGTAAATTTGCCAAGACTCAGGTGATCAATAATCAAGCTGTTCTCATTATTCACATAAAGAGAAATAGATTTAAATTAAGTTAGTTTTAACTTTAATGACATTAGAATGGACTAACCAGGGAAACATTACAAGTTTTCTCCTTTAAGAGAAAAAGGAACCAAATATTTACCAACCAAGTACTGGGCCAGGATAATATGGGAGTTGTGCAAAGGCATTTTACAGACGTTATTTCACCCATTACACCACTGACATCACCCCTGGTTTATAAATAAAGACACTGAACATGAGAGATGTTAAAACCTTTCTCCTATGTTCAACTATGAAGTGGCAGGACGAAGATGCTAACTGAAGTTGCTTGATCAGAAACACCATTTTTTCCCCAGCATCCCATGTTGCCTCTTAGTGACGGTAGTCTACAACAGAAAAGTTAACGTAGATGATAGCTTCCTATTTCTTGATTTTCTTTATTACTACTGAAATGACTTATGGGCACTGGAACTATTCTACACCCATCTTCCCATTCTCCAAATTCCTCATTTTACACACTGCTTATCTTGGCACTCAATCACAAGCCATCTTAAATGTTATGTTAAATATATTCATATCTTATTTCTGCCAAACAATAGGTAGAAATGTCTTTTTACATTTTACCCCTTTCAACCGTGTCCAGAACCAACTGTGGGTTTGACGTCCTGTGTATCCTATGTATGTTACAGGATAGGTGCTCAAGATGTTTGTTCAAAGTAGAAAGGTGTGACTATAAAATAATAGAACTTTTCTACCAAGGCTGTGGATTTAGTGTCATTTATGTTTAATTATAGCTCCTATCGAAAGCCACTTGTTGAATTTTATCAATGACCTTGTAAGGAGAAGGCTAACATGAGCAGAGTAGTGTTAAGTACCTGCTAAAGCAAAATTTGGTGCATTCATATTTAGTAGCTACCCGGTGTCAGTGTCTTATTTTATCATCAAGTTTTATTTTCCCATTTTTTAGTTGCAATATTTTACAGACTGGCTTTTCAACTAGGATGAAATAACTTAGTTCATCCCTTTAAAAGAGAAGAGCTACCTGATTTTTTAAAAGAACCATTTTTATATACAAGAAATCAAGACCAACACCATCCAAGGCAAAGATCAAAACGGCACACCTGTTACTGCTTTTTAAAGCGATCTCCGATTTCCCCACGGCCACATTTTAAAGCTTTCCTCAGCAACAAATCTCCTAAAGCATCAACCTGTGAAGCCACTCAACCGACCCCCCAAAAATGACATTCTAAAAGAACAGTCCGTTCTTAAATTTAAGTGGTGTGGAGGGGAAACGGACACTTGTTTCCAGGAACTCTACTACACGCTGCGCAGACCTGGGTCACAATTTTGTTCCGAGGACCTGGGGAACGCTCAGCTGAGGCCAGAGGCGGCCTCCCACACGCCCCGCCCGCGGCCCCACCTGCTGCCTAGTCCCGGTCCTCCGGCGCTCTCCGCACCTGCAAGTCCCGCGCGCTCGGGGGCCGGGGCCCAGACGACCCGTCCTGCTCGTCAGGCACTCCATCGCCGCCTTCCGCCATCTTTGACCCGCTCGCCAGCGCCGGCAGCGGACTTGCCTCCCGCAACTTCCGGGGCAGGTTGCTTGGCAACCAAAGGGGGCGGTCCCTGCGTGCCCCCGCTTCCTCCCGAGCTCCTGCGAGCCTCTCTTTTCCGGCGCCTGCCCACCTCTCCTAAACCTTTTTTACCCTTCTTAAAGGGAATTAATTGACTCCGAGAATTCCTCCTCAGAGAATCCTTTGCTTGAGTCCTCCTCTCTGGCAAGCCTGAAAGTGCTGTAGGCCGCCCTAGGGGGCAGCATAGACTTGCAGGGTCTTTTAACAATGAAAACGTCCTTTGGATGAGCAAGAATGCTACCTTACTTTTCTCATTAAAATTCTCTCATCTTTCCTACCAAGCACTGGGTTTCATGTTGCCCCAAAGCATGAATTGGTGTTGAGAATGAAAAACATCGTAAATATTCTTTGCAATCAGAACTAGAGACTACTAAATCCTCCTCACTGACCTGAGATTTATTTAAACTCGTGTCTTATCCCTGGCACTTTACGACCCCCGGATGCAAAGGTAAAGTAGTCCCGCTCAATAGAAAAACTCACCATCTAGTGGGGAAAAGCGTGACGTAAACATAATAAAATGCAATTTGCAGTAGAGCTTTGCAGGAAATGTTATGAGTGGGATGTGGGATGTAAAGGGAAGTATTCTGCTGGTGCCTACTGTGTGCTCCATGCTAGGTGCATTCCATTTATCCCTCTGTCAGATAAGTATTATTAATTACCGTGTTATGCCTGAGGAAACCAAATGATGACTAACTCTACCTGCTGTAAATGGCAGTACCAGATAGTAAAACTTGCATTTCTTGTCCCAATTTTTTTTTTAATACAACATTCTGCCTTAGAAATCCCTGGATCTTCTTTATGTCCAATAGAGCCAATAATATTTTGGCTAAATCTTAAAGGATAAATATTTTCAGTAGACTGTGGACCAAAAGGCAGCACAGGAAAAAGCATATATTTGAAATATCATGTGCATGTTGATAAACAACTGCATGGTTGACGCTTAGGAGAAATGACAAAAGATAGTTTGGGGGTGGGTTATGTGGATCTAGAGTGAAGAGGAAGCTTAAGACATATTCTGAAGGATCTTTCCTTAGCGAAGAAATTAAACATTACCTCTGGGCCAGTGATTCTCAAATGTTGTTGCTGCACATTAAAACTCACTTTCCTTCTCCCTTACCACAGGCAATCAGATTTAATTAGTAGGTGGTGGAACTCAAGCATTATATTTTTTAAATGTTCTCCAAGTGGACTTGGATTCAGGCGACTGTGTACCTGGAATGGAACTTGCCGTCCACTCGCAACAAATAAAAAACTAAGCAAAATATGAAACAATTGTTTTCAGACGTTTGAGTAAGAGTCAGTACAGGCCTGTGATTTTCCAGGGAAGGGTACCAAGCAAGATGAGCTGGGTTTGCTGTGGCTTTCTGCCTGGCCCTCACCTACAATGCAGTGGGAATGGAGAATGGGGTAGCTATCTTGGAAAATAGTTTCTTTTAAAGTAATTCAGGTGTCATAAGGTCTAGCATTTCTACTTTTAAGTACAGATCCAAGAGGAATGAAAATACACATTTACAAAGATATTTATACCCAAATGTTAATAGAAGCTTTAGTCATAACAGCCCCAAATTGTGAATAACCAATCAACAAACAATAGATAACATTTTGATAAATTCATACAATGGAATACTACTCAACAGTAAAAAGGAAGAAATCATACACCATGGATTAATCTCAAAGACATTATCTTGAGTAAAAGAAGCCACATGCAAAAGGGTAAATATTGTTTGATTCAATTTGTATGAAATTCTAGAATAGGCAAGACTAATCTTTACTGACAGAGAGCTGGTGGTTGTGTTAAACAAAAATCTTCATGGCCAAGAGCAAACCACCAGCAAGGGCCAGCTGGGAAAGCCAAACACATCTTCTGTCCTGTGGCTATCAGTATTTTCTTATACAGTGAGTTTGGGGAAGAAAGATGTACCATATTTTTCACTCCATAAGATGCACATTTTTCCCCCCAAAAGTGGGGGGAAGTGTCTGTGCATCTTATGGAGCAAATATTGCGTCACAGACCGTGATGTGTGTTACCTGACCTGTCAACAGTGGCGACAGCTCTTAGAAGAGGAAAACCCTGGGGACGTTTAAATGTCCCCTTTACTGCTGAATCTCAGGGTGTTCGGTCAGTATGAAGATAGCTAAGAAAGTGATATCAGTGATTGTGAGCAACTAAGCTTCATAAATTCCGACACTAGCAATGATGAGTTCTTGGGGTCCCCAGAAAATTCCTTGAACCTTGAAGTCTCTCCTCATTTGTTAATGACAGTGATGATGGTTCTAAATACCTCTGTTGACTGTTGTTCATTTTACATGGTTGAAATATTATTCTGTTATATTTTATTAAATAGTTTAGCACACCATTTGGTTCAGAATATTTTTTTTCTTGCTTTCCTCCTCTAAACCTAGGTGTGTCTTATGGTCAGGTGTGTCTTATAGTGCAAAAAAATACAGTAAATCATTTTAAAAGAACTTACAGTGGCTGTAGATAATGGGAATGGGAAAAGATGAAGTGGAGACAGTTCTGGGATAGAGGCATAGTCCTTAAGAAAGAAATGTTTGTTACTTTTGTTGCCTGTAGGCTACATTCTGTAAGGGCCATGCAAGATGTGGTGGCCTCTGATTTTTAGCTATTCCCTCTAGGTCAGTGGTTCTCAACTTCCTAATGCTGCGACCCTTTAATACAGTTCCTCATGTTGTGGTGACCCCCAACCATAAAATTATTTTCGTTGCTACTTCATAACTGTAATTTTGCTACTATTATGAATTGTAATGTAAATGTCTGATATGCAGGATATATTTTCATTGTTACAAATTGAACATAAAGCATAGTGATTAATCCAAAAACAATATGTAATTGTATATGTGTTTTCCAATGGTCTTAGGTGACCCCTGTGAAAGGGTTGTTCGACCCCCAAAGGGGTCCCGACTCACAGGTTGAGAACTGCTGCTCTAGATAATAGCTGAAATAGCCCATGGCATGTTGCTTCAAAGTTTCAGCTTACATTCAGGAATGTAAACTGAATGTAAACTCTTTTGTTTCTGCTCACAGAGGTTAACTGGTTAACATCCCTGTCTCTCTCCCTCATTCTCAGGCCTGCTGTAATTAAATTTAGAACACCTCAGAATTTTTCTCATATCAGTTGCTTGAGATTGTTTCTTTGGAGAAGAATAAACTTGGGAAGGTTGAAAAAGGGACATATGGGAACCTCTTGAGGTGATGGAAATCTTTCATATCTTGATTGTGGTGGCAATCACACAGGTATTTGTTAAAGCCACACTGAGCTATATGCTTAAAATGAATGCACTTTATTGTATGTAAACTATACGTTTATAAAGTTGGTTGAAAAAACCTCCCCAACTAATTCTACTGTCCACCCATGGTTAAGAACGACTGATGTAAGGCAATTGGGAGCTATTAATGGATTTTTGATTTAGGAAGATCATAGAGGCATCACTGTGTTGATTGAATCGGGAAATTGAAAGGTTATTACAGCAATGAAGTGTAAATAGGACCTAAATTTTATCATTGGCAGTGAGTATATAGAGAAGCAATAGTTGGTAGAGACATTAGGGTCAGACTAAAAGGTGCTAGGATCTGACATGTCGAGAACACTTGAAAGAAGAAAGAATAAAGAATGACATCAGGGGTCTTGGTTAGATAATTTCATTAATGGCGCAACCTGCAAATTACTGAGCTGAAAGGGAAAAGTAAACTTTAAAGAAAAAAACTATGTTATGGCCATTTTGAATTTGAAATCTATGTGGGACCGTAGGGTAAAAATATGTCATGGTGCCATTGTAAATTTGTAGGTATTAGGAGGCTGGGAGAGAGTTTTGGTTTGGGGATATAGATTTGGTGCTGACTGCATATAAATGATAGTGTAGTAGATGAGGCTTCCAGGGGCAGTGTGGTGTGTGACAAGATGTGAGGTCTGAGAATGCTCAGAAACATTAGCACTGAAGGACTCAATGGGGAAAGGAGACTTAAGGAATGCTCAGAGGTAAGATGGAGAGAAGAGACTGGAAAAAATAGTGACAAGGAGGTTTCAAGGAAGAGATGAATAGTGTCATTTTTTACAGATAATCCAGTAAGATTAGGACTGAAAAGTATCCACTGGATTAAGGAAAGAGGAGATTGCTGTTGCAAAGGTCGCTACTAATCGCACAGAGAGGAAAACCTGTATTTTAGTGATTTGAGAGTGACAGCTAGGATAGTAAAGGCTGTATTTTCAAAGTACTTAAAGTCAATAGCGTGCAGGAGGCAGCTTATACTGGCTCGTGAGAGGCTATTGTTAAATTTTCAGGATTTTATTATAGTTAAACACAGCTATTATTAAACATTAAATTATATAAACTTACAATGAAACAATATTAAAAATGAATACTCAAAAATTATTTCCTGATTATTTAAATAATGTTTATTATTAGCTATGTTCTTGAGGCTATTTACACTTATTGTGCATGTACAATATAATGGCATGCTACTGCACATCTGTTCCTTATTCCACATTCAGTGAAAGCCTGTTGGTGGCTTGAAATTCACTGAGTATTGATTTGGGGTTACAAATGCATTTTATTGAGTAGGTGAATTGCAATATGGAATCTGTGAGGAGAGGATTGACTGTTTTGAGGATTTCCAAATCTATTTTCCAACACTTACTTTTTGCCATTATATTTCAAATTGTCCTTTTAACTGTTATTTTTATTCGGCTATCTCAAACCAAGCCTTTTTTTTCCCATTTCCCTGGAATGACAAGTGGCCAGATGCTCCAAAGGTGAGGGAAAGAGAAAAATGTAATTTTTCTCCTTATATACAGGACAAAAGGGCAACTGCCTGAAAGAAGGGAGACAGCCTTTGCTTCCTCGAGATGGGATAGAAAGGGTGCTGGGCTCTCACTCAAAACCTCTGGTATGTAAATATATCTTTCCAAGGGCAACAGGTTCTCAGGTGTCTCTTTTATAACATGGAGATGTCGCCACAGTCCTGGGCCTCATTTTTCCTTGCCATCTAAACACATACCATGAGAACTTCTAGAGTTCTCTCTCTGGATCCCTCACTGTCTATAAAGTTGTAAATTAACTTCCCAGGGCTTGCTCCTAGCTCGGGATCCAACCCCCTCTACCCCTCCCCTTTTTTTTTAATTATAGCAAAATGCATTCAGAAAGCTCCCAGTCTGTATAAAACAAAAAGATTTTCTCTAAGCTCCACAGATCAATGACTGTCTATGCCAGAGCACATGTCATCCTCTCTGACTTATACCTTACCCTCCTCACTCCTCAGAAATGTCAGAGATTCACATCCAAGCTCGTGGTTTGTCTGTTATATTTTCTTAGGTTTATTACAAAAGCCTCTATTTTTCTGTATTCTCTGCTGAGAATTTTAAGGATCTATGGAAGGGTTTGACATCTCAGTTACTCCAAGCGGTTCACTCAGATACTAGTTAGCATGTGTTTCTGCGGCTCCCCATCTACTTTATGCACTGTCCCAGGGTAAAGGTGGAATTTCTCCCTTCTCAACCCCAAAATCCAAATCCCCCCTGCTTTATTAATTAGAACAATTGTTTCAAAATAATGATTACTGAGAAGTCCCTTGTGGTTTTATCTACCATCTGGAGCTATTATCAAGCCATTACTTTTAACAAGTTCCCTTAGAAGAATTGTGAATACAATCATCTTAATCTTATCAGATTCATACATTTTTTATCATGTAGTGATCTTTTGAGTTTACTTCTTGATTGTTCATGACTTTATGAGATGTTTCTTGGCCTGTAAATGAGGTGTTCCTGTATTTAAAAAAAGGAAAAGAAAGAAGAGAAAAGAAAAAAAAAAAGAAGGTGGGGGGGAATAAGCATATGCAATGCAAAAAAAGTTCACCAGAGGGAGCACCAGCTCACAGATTTCAGATGTAACTTGAGAATCCCCTCCAGCTTCACATTCTTTCCGCTCTTGACTGAACAAAAGAATACAGTGTTAGATCAAATATACATGAGAGGATAAATATATTACTGTGATTATTATATAGAAATTTAAAATTGAATTTGGCATTAAAGAGAAAATGAGAGAGAGAGAAAATGAATTACTGATATGAAATTCTCAGTGGTTGTTTTCATTCATTTCATAATAGCTCAAGAAAGAAAGCTTAAAAAATTATTTAAAGCATCTAGTGTAACTGAATTTTATTAACTGATTGATTACAAATTTTAGCCAGGCTATTCCTTAAACCATCTTTTTGAGAAAAGCACTCTCTCTAGAGATTTAACAAACAGCCCAGGTTTTGCTTCTCTATTGCCCCAAGCCCTCCCCAACTCCCACCCTTCATTTCCGTCCCTTAACCTCAGGACAAACGCTCCCACTCCCCACTCTCAGAGTAAGGACCAGAATTAGGGCTGTAAATATGAATAACAAAATGCAATATATACAATTTCACCCTAAATTCCCACTATGACACCAGGATCCTCCATGCCCAGAGAAGTGAGCCTGACAGTTGCTTTTACATTTTATAGAACCATCATTGTCATAATGCAGCATAAATCTGAAAAGGAAAATCTTTGAGATTTATGAGATGTAAGACTAAAACAAAAATTGTATTCTTGAATAGAAAGAACTGTCTGGCTTTTGAAACTGGGTGAGATGTGTTGGGCCTGCTGCTGTTTGACTCCAACTATAGCCAGGAAGAGATTAGGTCAAAGTGAGACAGCCTTGACCTTATTCCTGTCTATGCTTCTTAAATTTTTTACAGTAGAGGAGATAGGGGGAAGCTCTTGCTGGTTCCCTCTCTTCACTTTTTGTGTCCTACTTCTTGCCAAATAGCATGAATTAATCTGATCAGAAGACTTAGTTTCAGGCTCCCATTGTTCTCCAGCTATCAACAAAATCATCAGCGAGTTCTTCAGACTAAGCACAGCTATACAAACAGTGTCTGCGCCTGGGAGTACCAGTTTAGACAGAGGGATTAAAGGAGTATGTCTATTAAATAAGTAAATATGGCCAAAGTAAGTGGATGCATTTAGGCCTGTGCAAAGCAGCAGTAATGGATATTTTCATTGTTGTTTCCCAGGCACAAGTCAGAGATTTTCAAAGAACATCACTGACTACAAAGATATAGTACCTAGGGAGCTCAGGGGATAATAATTAAGGCCATTATGCTAAGTGAAATAAACCAGAGAAATTTAAAAGACAATACTGCTTGGTATCACTTATATGTAGAAATTTTTTTAAAAAGAAGCTGAATTCATAGAAACAGAATTGATGGTAGTTTCAAGATGCTGGGGGTGGGGAAAATGGGGAGAGGTTGACAAAAGGGCACCAATTTTCACCTACAAGAAGAATAAGGTCTAATGAATAACATGGTGAATATAGTTGATAATACTATATTGTATAACTGAAAATTTCTATGAGAGTAGATCTTAAGGCTTCTCTCCAAGAAAAAAGAAAGTAAATATGTGAGATTATGGATGTGTTAACTTCATTGTGGGAATATTTTTACAATGTACATATATATACAAGAGGTCTGTTCAGAAGGTATCCAGCCATATAATATGAAAAGTAGAGACATTTATTGAAGAAGATACAAGCTACAAGAAACATTGTACATAGGGCAATAGCGCCTCAGTCCCCTTCAAAGTAGGCACCTTGGGACCTTACACAGTTTTCCCAGTTGCCATCAGCTGCCCTATTGTATTTTCCTGAATCTCACTGATGGTCTGAAATCTCTTCCCTTTCAAAGGTGATTTTAGTTTTCGGAAAAGCCAGAAGTCACAGGGTTCCAAATTTGAACTGTAAGGGGTGCTGAGTCACATGGGTGATTTGATATTTTACTAAAAAAAATCTGCATGAGACGTGATGTGTGAGTGGGAATGTTATGATGAAGCTGCCGATCACCAGTTACCCATAGCTGTGGCCTTCTTAATCATCTTTAACTAGTTTCCGTGAAGGAAGTCCAAGCTTAAAGGAAAATTTGATGAAGATTTATTGCTCTGTTTGTTCAGTCATTTTAAATGTGACAGCCACACAATACACATGCTCACTCAACGGCATCTACTGCCCCCATTGGCTAGTACAGTAAAGTTGTCATTGTTCATACATATACATTCCAGTCCACTCTCCTTGGCTGCCAGGTTACATTCATGGCATGCAAACCGTTCTCATTATGTTAACAATAATTGGACTTTTTCCAGACAGACTATATACACACATATATCCAATCATCACACACACTTTAAATATCTTACAATTTTATTTGTCAGTTGTCCCTCAATAAAGGTCTAAAAATAAACAGACAAAAATTTATGCTAGAAAACACATTCTTTTTTTAAGTATATTTTATTGATTATGCTGTTACAGTCCTCCCAATTTCTTTTCCCTTTGCTCCCCTCTGTCCAGTAATGCCCTTCCCTCCAGCAATCCCACCCTGCTTAGTTCATGTCCATGGGTCATGCATATAAGTTCTTTGGCTTCACCCTTTCCTATATTATTCTTAACTTCCCCCTGTCTATTTTGTACCAACCAATTATGCTTCTTAATCCCTGCACCATTTTCCCATTTCTCCCCCTTCTTCCTCCCAGCTGATAACCCTCCAAACCCTATGATTTTGTTCCTACTCTGGTTGTTTGCTCAGTTTTTTTTTTCTTCCAAGTTCTGTTGTTAATAGTTGTGAGTTTGTTGTCATTTTAATGTTCATAGTTTTGATCCTCTTTTTCTTAAATAAGTCCTTTAACATTTCATGTAATAATGGCTTGGTGATGACAAACTACTTTAGCTTTACCTTGTCTGGGAAGAACTTTATCTGTTCTTCTATTCTAAATGATAATTTTGCTAGATAGAGTAATCTTGGTTGTAGGTTCTTGCCTTTCATGACTTTGAATACTTCTTGTCAGTCCCTTCTTACCTGCAAAGTTTCTTTTGAGAAATCAACTGATAGTCTTATAGGAACCCCATTTGTAGGTAACTCTTTTCTTTTCTCTTGCTGCTTTTAAGATTCTTTATCTTGAACTTTTGGCATTTTAATCATGATGTATCTTGGTGTGGTCCTCTTTGGGACTAGCTTGTTTGGGACTCTCCGTACTTCCTGGACTTGTATGTCTATTTCCTTTGCCACATTTGGGACATTTTCCTTCATTATTTTTTCACATAAGTTTTCAATTTCTTGCTTTTCCTTTTATCCTTCTGGCACCCTATGATTCGGATGTTGGTATGTTTAAAGTTGTCCCAGAGGTTCCTAAGTCTCTCCTTTTTCAAATCAATTCTTGTTTCTTCATTCTCTATTGGTTGACTGTTTATTTCTTTTTTATATTCCAAATAATTGATTTGAATCTCAGTTTCCTTCCCTTCATCATTGATTTTGTGTGGATTTTCCTTCACTTCACTTAGCATAGCCTTCACTTCTTTCCTTCTGTGCTTGCTTTCCTCAAGCATGTCTGTCAAGTCTGTGAGCATCTTTATCACCAGTGTTTTGAACTCTGCATCTATTAGGTTAGCTATCTCCTCATTTGTTAGGTTGACTATCTTCTCATCACTTAGTTCTCCCACTGGAACTTTCATCTGTTTCCTTTTTTGGGCCATACTTCTCTGTCTCCTCAACTTGACAGGCTCCTGTGTTTGCCTTTGTGTCTTAGGTAGAGCTATTGCACCTGTTACATTGTAAGGGGCAGAGCCTTAGGTATTCATCAGTATGGGGCAATCTGTTTCACCACATTGTGGCACTGTATGTGGGGGAGGGGTCTGAGAGGGAACAGTGCTGCTTGCTCAGCACTCGCCTCTTTTCCAGGGACTTTTCCCACTTCTTTATGGGACTGGCGCCCCTCTAGCTGTTGCCCTGGCCATTGTTCCCGGAGTGGGTGCATCTGCAGACACTCTAGGACTGTGGGGGCCCTTTAAACAAGTGGACTCCACTGAGAGACTGGCAGTTTCTTCCTCCGCCCCAACCCCCACTGGTTTGCACAGTCAGAAGCAAAGAGGCTTTATTGTCCCTGGTGCGGGAACTGTGAGCTGTGTAGTCTGGTCTGCAGTTGGGAACGCTCCTCAAGTCTCCCTCCCTACTTTTTAAAATGTGTGACTGCAGTTACATACTGTTTACAGTATACAAACATGGTGTCTGTCACCATCAGAGGGCAAAGTAAGGAACACAGATCATGGGAGTGAGAACTAGTAGATCTGGAGTATAGGCCTATATATAATCAGTCTTATATAATCATTTAATCTATAATTAGTAGTGTGATTTGGGACAAATCATTGAACCATTTAGTCTATAACTATATAAATGTGTGCTTATAAATGCATATATACATAAACAAAAATGCACTTGTTTATGCATAGAAAGATATGTAACTATAAATGTATACAGTATATAACTGCATAAATGTGATAAATATATAAAACCATAGATATGTTTACATAAGTGGAGTAATACTACACATATAATGCAAAAATTGGCTTTTTTTCTTCAATCATAAAGTTTACTCTTATAAATATTCACAGCACTATGTCAATTCGAAAAATAGCTGCATAGTATTCCATATAGTATGGCTGTATTGATGACCTGTAATTTATTTTATAAGATTTCTATTAATAACAGTTAGGTTGTCAGATTTGTTTTATTTTTTCTATCATCAATAATGTTAAAATTAATATTTGCAGAATAAATTTCTAAAAGTGGAATTGTGGTTGGCAGGCTATATGATTTAAATTTTTGATACATACTGTGAAATTATTAGCATACTTTAGCACCAGTTTATTCTCTAACTTACAGTTTAAGAGGTAGCCTGTTTTCCCACACAGTTTCCAATAACCTTTTAAATTGTCAATCAAAGAGTTGGAAAGTGCTATATTCTTTCTTTATTTATGGGTGAGAAAATAAAAGGAAGACATGAAATATTAGATTGTTTATACTAAATAATTTTATCAATGGTCATCTGTAGGATAAAACATAAAAACTTCTTAGAAATTTCACTCTTAATTATTCTATGAGGCAGTAAAAAATGGGAAATTATGGTTAATCATTTTGGTAGGAAAACCAACTTTGCTTGCACTTTAGGAGTGTTTTATCCATTATTATAATGAACACTGACAATAAACATGGTGTCTGTCATCCTCAGAGGGCAAAGTAAGGAACACAGATCATGGGGGTGAGAACTAGTAGACCTGGAGTATAGGCTTATATATAATTGGTCTTATATAATCATTTAATCTATAATTAGTAGTGTGATTTGGGACAAACCATTGAACCATTTAGTCTCTCTGTGTATATTTTCTCATGTTTATAAAGAGAAAGGTTAGGAACTCAACACCTTAAAAATATTATGAACCTAGGAACGTCTAAATTCAACAAATATTGCTATCAATGAGGATTTCCAAAGTAAACCCTTCTGGTTTTCATTCTCCAGTAGGTGGTGATATTAAAACACTCAAAATAGTTGCTGATCTAGTAACTGACAGCAATTCTCCTTTTAGGATTTGTTTTAGAAATAGTCTTTGCTATTATAGTAAAATTTTAATGTTATACAAAGAGTGCATTTATAAAATTTATTATGTTACATTTAATATATTCTCTTGGGATATCAGTTAATTGCTAATTTGTTTAGTGTACAGATATCAAATTTCAAATCCAATTACTTCAGATGACATGATTTTCTATCTCTCGCAGTTTAATTCAGTTAATTTTATAAAGAGTTTTGTTTTTAATTAATCTATTTAATTAGGAGACTAAGTGGCTATAGATTAAACTTTGTTTATTTAATTGAAACATTAAAACACTGTGTAATAAGACAATTGAAGGAGAGCTTCAAATAAGGTCTCTGAATATCTTATTAGCAAGTCAACTTTTACTACTTGTATAATTGTACATAAATCAAGGATATCAATAAAAAAATTGGAAGATCACAAAGTTGAAATATTTTAATATAATCTTCCAAAAATCAAGTGCATACTAACATTAATGACATGGAATTAGACAATAGAGAAATAAATGTAATAACTTAGCAACAAAAGTCTTGCAAAAATAAGTAGCGATTTATCTTGGAGCATAAAATATATATTAACAGAATATAATAAGAACCTTAGTAGGAAAAATAAAAGAAGACCCTCATAATTACAGAGATTAACTATAGTAAACATAAAAATACTGTTTATTTTATACATGGATGAAATGTAAACACGCATTAAGAGCCTATGTGAAACATTTTATACAAATTGACAATAATAAAATCTGGAAAAAACAGGAAGCAAGTACTTAAAAAAATTTTTTTTTAAGGTAGTAATAGTAATTGGAAGAAGGCCTAGGCAGAATGTGAAGCTGCGGCGGTGGAGGTAGGGAGAGGAGCAAGCAGGCTGAAAGTGAGAGTGAGCCAGGTGACACATGGGGCAGGGGCTGTCCCCGACATATGTCCCCCGGTGAACGGCTGCAGGCTGGAGCACAAGGAGGGCAGAGCTCCTGGGTCAGTCAGTTCCTCAGCCTGAAGCTCAAGCCGCGAGCGGGCAACAGACCCTGTGTTCCAACTCCAGTTCTCTCTGCGGCTTCTCAGAGATGTGGTATGGTATTGGGTTCCTGTGGGTACTGGCGTCCTCTCTCTTCGCCCATGTCCCCGCTGAATCACTGGCCCTCTTCGCCCTCAGACCTCATAAATAGGGTGCTGCAATTTGCTGGAGTGTATCAAGCAGCAGGAAAAGAAATGACACCATTTGAAAGCCTCACCTTGGGATCTGGCCAGATGTTTTGTGTAGTGGTGGCTTCTTTTCACAGGTTTTAGCCATTTTATAGCACACACTCTCATGCTTTGACGTCGAACCTAAGTTTTATAGAATCATCTAAAAGAATACACGGGATGTATGTAGTGTTTCCCTAGTTCTTCAAGTAGAAGCAACTTGGATGAAAAAGTATGTGGAGAAAGCCCGTCAGCCTTCCCGAATCTTCAGGAATTGAAAATCTTTTTGGACACTTATTGTTCTCAACCAAAACAGATCAGGTTTTGTTTTGTTTTGTTTTTATATTTAATTTAAGCAGTTTTACAGGTGTACATTTAGCCCTAGCAAGGGCAACAGTGCTCTGGGTTTGCAGTTTCACACTGAAATTTACAATCTTCTGTGAGAAAATGCAGTGTTGCATATTTCAGAAGAACTTTGGAAAATACTGGTTTATTTCTGAGGAGAGTATACTGTACTAAAACTCTTATTTGAACTAATATTGATTAAAATTTAGTAGACTTTTCTTTGGTTACATCTTCATGATAGTAAGTGCCAAATAGGTTTTGTTTAAGTATAGCTTTGTGAACAAATTTGGTGAAATAAAACAGGAAAAAAATCTATAAAAAGATAATAATAATTAACTTACTTTATAAAATTTCCAAACGCTTTACAAAAATTTTGTTGAAATTAAATGATAACTGGAGAACAATGTTAAGGTAATCATTAAAATAGAAGAAAGTCATTTTAGAATGAATTATGATAAAGAGGTTTCACTGCTAAAATATAGCATGTTTATAGATTCTTATATGAAGTATCTATGTTAATATAAAAACTTCTGTAAGAATTGACACTAATGAATGTTACCAATGCATAACCAAATACTAGTTATTAATACGCAGGTTAGAAGATTTAAGTAGGGTTATTTTGTGCTACTTAGAAAAACAATTTTTGACATTGTGCTTTATCTTAAAAAACCAAAAAGATTTAGGTTATGAATGAAGCATCACTTACTGAAAGGATTTTACACATTGTTTCCTTGGTAAGATGTGTGATTTAATGTAAAAATTTTTAAATAGGAAAGGTAATACTCTGAGTTGGTTTAAGAGGTGTCTGAACTGAAGGATAGGGAATGAGCTCGGAGAGGCTGCAAATTTCAAATTTCTTTCTTTCTTTTTTTTTTTAAAGAATACATTCTAGCTATCAAAACTTCCTATCTGAACACAGGAACTTAGGATAAGAGGTAGCCAACCTCTTCGTACTCTAGACTCAGGAACAAAATGGAGTAAGATAACATGGGATATTTATGTACTATTACAGCTTAAGCAAAATTGAAAAGAGAAAGGAGCCTAAGAAAACCTAAGTCTCATTTTGTCAGGTGCTTTGTGGGCACAAAAGTATTCCTCTGTCTCCTGGGCACCCAGCTAGACCATTTAGCTCACCCTGCCTTGAATGTAGGTGTGACCACTTAGATGCAAGTGAGTTCAACCTTCCAAACTTGGCCCATAAAGCTTCCTGTGTGATTTCTCCTCAGACTCTTGTCCATCTCCCAGTCAAATGCAGAGGAAGGAATTGGCCATGGAATTGGCCAAGGACTCCATGGAAGAGCCACAGATGGGATGAGCTTGTCCCTTGGCTAATTCTTGACTGAAACATTTGTGTTCAACTTTCCATGAATGAAAAATAAACTTTCACTGTGAGATGTGGGATTTGTTTTACAGCAACTGGTGCTACTTATTCTAACTAGTATATGTTCCTGAATTGTTATTTTTATTTGTCAAATTATATTTTTTCTTAGTTGAAATTAATGAGTCATGATATTTTATATGTTACTTTCTTTGCTTAACATTTCCATGAACTTATTTTTATATGCAAAGGATGTTGACATGCTAGCAATCTTTAACACACTCTTCATATATATTTCAGATTGTTAATATTCTCTTGTATTACTTATCCATTCTCAACTGCTTGGCACTGGGTTTCAAATTTTTTGCTATACATTATGTTACTGAGTACCTTCATCAATTATTTTGGAGACTTGACTCAAAATTAAATTATCTGGTGAAATAAATAAACAGTTGAAAAGGATAAATGCTGTCAGTGCCTACTACACACTATGAATTCCTAAAAATTGTTGAGTTGTGCAAAATTGTACATGACCCACAGAAGGAAAAAAAAAGGTAATTTGGACTTATTTGAAATGAAAAGCTTCTGCTCTACCAAAGAAACTATTTAGAGAATGAAAAGACAAGCCAGATTTTGAGAAAATCTTTGCAAAACATACACTTGGTATGGAACAGGTCTCTAAAATACACAAAGATTTCTTAAAATGCAGCAATAAGATAAGAAACAACCAATTAAAAAGTGTGAAAAGACCTGAACAGGTACTTCAGCAAAGAAGATATACAGATGACAAATAAGCACGTGAAAAGGTGCTCAACATTATGTCATTAGGGAATTGCAAGTAAAACAATTACAATCCTACACAACGATTAGAATGGCTAAAACCCAAAACACCGACAACACCCAATGCTGGCAGAGATGTGGAGCAACAGGAACTCTCACTCATTGCTCATGGGAATGCAAAACGGTAAAGCACTTTGGAAGATACTTTGGCAATTTCTTACAAAACTGAACATACCGTTACCATATGGTCCAGCAATTATGCTCGTTGAGTTGAAAACTCAATTTCATTCAAATGAGCTGACAACCTATGTTCATATAAAAATCTGCACACAATTGTTTATAGCAGTTTTATTCATAATTGCCAAAACTTGTGAGTCACCAAGATGTCCTTCAGTAGGTGATTGATAAACTAGTACATCCATACAATGGGAATTTTATTCAGCAATAAAATAAAATGAGCTATCAAGTCACAAAACATATGGTAGAATTTTACATGCATATTACTAAGTGAGATAAGTTAATTTGAAAAAGCTACATACTATATAATTCCACCTATGTGACATTCTGTAAAAGGAAAAACTATGGAGACGGCAAAAATATTAGTGGTTGCCAGGTGTTGGGGGCCTGGAGCGATGAGTAGATGGAACACATTTGGTCAGAATCCACAGAATGTACAACAGAAAGAGTGAATTATGCACTTCAGTTAATAATAATGCATCAATATTGCTAGTCAAATGTAACAAATATATCCCACTTTTGCAAGATATTAATAACAGGGGAAACTGTGTTTGGGAACTCTTTGTACTTCCTGCTATATTTTTCTCTAAGACTAAAACTGCTCTAAAAAAGTATTAATTGAAAAAAAAACAAATAATAAACAAATATCACCAGGCAAAGATGAGGTTAGGGCCACAGCACTCAAATACTTTATCAATGACATACAATGGTTTGACATATAATGATTGAAAAAAATTCTATTTTAAAAATACTTTAGTTAAAATCAAAAGTTATAAAAACTAAAATAGTCAATCTTGGTTTGACAAAGAAGAAGTAGTTGTACTTAGTGTTTGTTGCTCATCTTTGTGAGTAATATTTCTACATAGTAAGGGATATGGCTGTGTATGGCTCTTACTCATAGTGCACGGAGGGAGCTGGTAGATATTTGAGGCTGTGTATGTGTGTTTTGTGTATTACTTCCCATCTCAGCTGGGTGCAGTGTTCCTAGGTCTTTTTGCAGACAAAATCAAACATAAGGAAATGGGAAATTTATGGTATGCTCAAGTCGTTCTCAAATTAATTGTGCTAGAAAAATAATTTATTTTCAAAGAAAGCATTATCACAAAGCTAACTAGAATTAAAACTTTTATTAAAAAACAAAACAAAAACCCAGCAATCTTCGGCTCCACATTTCTCCTCCACAAGTCCATCCTCCAGTCATGACTTTGAACTCTTTTTGTCTGTTTCTTCAGTAATTAGGTCCATGTATTTTTGAAGGCTTAAATTGCTTTTGCATTAATTACAATGTTAGAAATTAACTACTGCATCCACTTGGCTTTTGTAACTCTCATGCCTGCCCTCACACTCTGCATGTTACCTTGTGAACACTCTATGTTAGTATGGCTTTGTAAATATTGTTTCACATTAAGTCAAGTAGTTTACTGAGAATGTCTTTCTTTCCCTGCAGATTTTTTGTTTTTAACATTTGACTCTTATTTATAGTGTTTATTATGGTTGCTTTCACAGCTGTATCGTGGTAACTAAATTTTGATTTATATTTCTTTTCTAATTCCAGTGAAATGTTTGCATTGACATTATTTATATCTGTTCTTTATATATTCAGAATTTGAAACTTTCATTACTTATGTTGTCAGTTTGAAATTTCATTGCTTTCTTTTAAAAACATTTCTCCATGTCATTTTATAAATGTGTTTTCTATTTTTTCTGACATATATAGTTTTTAGTATGTGTTTTATGCTTTTGTTTACTATGGTGTATGATGTGACATTTGGATCTAATTTATTTATTTTTCATACTGATATCCAATACACCAGATATTTTCTTGTCAGTAATGTTTTCCCTCATTGGCCTTGCTATATTTGTTAGTGCAGCTAATTGTTCATGTCATCTATTCTCTCCAGGCTTGTGTTATTCTTATAGAAATTGGTGGTTCTTCTATAATGTCTTTACTGGGATTCTCTTTGTATCCATTGAACTTTATTTCCTTGAGTATTGTTTTAGAATTGCTGGCTCTATTTCCTCTAACATCTCTATTATTTGATGGTTGGATTGCTCCGTTTCTCTCTCTCTCTCTCTCTCTCTCTCTCTCTCTCTCTCTCTCTCTCTCATGCACACACACACACAGAGTCATCATCTGCTTTTGCCATTTAACTGGAAGTTGACTTTGTTATGCTAGTATATCTTAAACACTATTCTAAATATTGCTAATGAGAGTATCTTCACTCATTTCCTGATCTTTTACTGTTTTTATGCCAACACCATGCTGCTTTGATTTCTATGGCCTTACAGTATAGTTTGATATAAGGTAGAGTGATTCCTCCAACTTTGTTCTTTCTCAAGATCAGTATTGCCATTTGGGGCCTTTTGTGGTTCTATATACATATTTGAAATACTTTTTCTAGTTCTGTGAAATACATCATTGGAATGTTGATAGAAATTGTATCAAATCTATAGATTACTTTGGGTAACAGACATTTTACTGCTGTTAATCTTTCTATTCATGAACATAGTATCTAATGCCACTTATTTGTATCTTCTTCAATTTCTTTCTTTAGTGTCTTAAAATTTTCTGAGTGAAGGTCTTTTACATCCTTGGTTAAATTTATTCCTCAGTATTTTACTCTTTTTGAAGCAATTGTGAATTGGATTGTTTTCTTAATTTCCTTTTTTGTTAGTTCATTATTGGCATATAAAAATGCAACTGATTTCTGGATATTAATTTTGTGTTCTGCTACTTTGCTGAATTCATCTATCAGTTCTAGTAGTTTCTTGGTGGAATCTTTGGAGTTCTCTATATACAGTATCATGTCTTCTACAAATAATGACAGTTTTACTTTTCTCTTTCCAATTTGGATGAATTTTATTTCTTCTACTGGTCTGATTTCTATGGTTATAACTTCCAGTACTACGTTGAATAAGAGTGGTGAAAGTAGACATCCCTGTCTGTTCTTGATGTTAAGTGGAATGCTTGTAGTTTTTGTCAATTGAGTATGATGCTGGCAGTGGGTTTGTTATATATGGCCTTTATTATGTTCAGGTATGTTCCCTCTATTCCCACTTTTCTGAGAGTTTTAATCAAAAATGGGTGCTGGGTTTTATCAAATGCTTTTTTTTGCATCTATTGATAAAATCATGTGGTTTTTGTCCCTCAATTTGTTTATGTAGTGAATCACATGTATTGATTTGCAAATGTTGTACCAAGATTGCATTCCCAGAATAAATCTCACTTGATCGTGGTGTATAATCCTTTTGATGTATTGTTGTATTCAGTTTACTAATATTTTGTTGAGGATTTTAATATCTATGTTAATCAAGGATATTGGCTTATAATCTTTCTTTGTCATGTCTTTTTCTGGTTTTGAAATTAGGATAATGCTGGTATGGTATAATGAGCTTGGGAGTCTTCCTTCTTCTTGAACTTTTTGGAATAGTTTGAGAAGGAAAGGTGTTAGTTCTCAGAATGTTTGGTAAAATTCACTTGTGAAGCCACCCAGTCCAAGGCTTTTGTTTTGGGGGAATTTTTAAATTAATGCCTCAATTTCATTAGGTGTAATCTGTCTATTCAGATTCTCTGATTCTTCCTGATTTCGTTTTGGAAGATCGTGTATTTCTAGGAATTTATCCATTTTGTCCAGGTTGTCCAGTTTGTTGGCATATAGCGGTTCACAGTATTTTCTTATACTCCTTTGTATTTCTTTGGTATCAGTTGTTATTTCTTTTCTTTCATTTCTAATTTTATTTATGTGGGTCCTCTCTTTTCTTGATGAATCTGGTTAAAGGTTTCTCAATCTTGTTTAACTTTTCAAAGAACCAAATTTTACTCTTTGTGACAGCATGGATGGACCTGGAGAAAATTATGCTAAATGAAATAAGCCAGTCAGAGAAAGACAAATGGCATATTATTTCACTCACTTTTGGAATGTAATGAACAAACTGAACCAACAACAAAAAAATAGGGACAGAGTCATAGGTAGAGAGCAGGTGGCCAGTTCTGTGGGGGGTTGAAGATGGAAGGTTAGAGCAAAAAAGAAAAAGGACTCATGGACATGGACAACAGTGTGGTTATTGAGGGGACAAGAAGGGGACAAGGGGGATAAATGTTAATGGAAAAATATAATAAAAATAAACTATTTAAAAATTATATTTGTGATCAAGGAATTTACCTAATACACCAGATATTAAATACTAGAATGTAAAGGATTAGCTTTTGCCTAGCAAGGCTCAGGGTCAATTATATCTCCCTCTTCTTGGAAATATTTACTGACTTTCCTGGCTTAAAGTAATCTTTTTGAGGCACAGCATTTATTGTCTCTGTCACTTCACAGTCATTTACATTCTGCCTCTGAAAGTTATCATCTTTCTATGTGTTAGCATTTTTGGCCCAATTAGGCAATAAGCTCCTTGAAGGAGGGTCCCTAATAAGCCTTCTCTTGTATGCCTTATGGAGTCTAGATCAATTCTTCACATAAAATAATAGCTCAAAAATACTGATTGCAACTTAATCAGTAACTTTTGATCATAGAATCCCCTTAGTGTAAAATTTTAAACAATGAACTGTACTTTCTTTTCAGGTCTCAGACATACACATACATGCATATACATACACATCTTTTTTGTTTGTTTGTTTGTTTTCTGGTCAGATACCTTTGCTGACACATTAGATTTTGTGACTTCCTATTGTGCCAGATCATATGTGACACAATATTGCTAACTATCACCTAAAAGGACGTCTCAGAGGGTCATGAACCACAGCTCTCTCGCCTTTTTGTTTTGCAGGATTGTACTTTTAGGGATGTTTCTTCTCATAGCAAGACATACAGGAAGTTCAAAAATACATCTGTAAATGCACTTCTCAGAAAATGTTTTGGCATATAGGATTACTGATTGGAAGCAGGCGGCCCTACTGACTCCAAGAATATCCTGATTAGATGTCGTTATTTCCTTTGTGGCTAAATAACCATATATTAATCTGAATTTGAAACCATTGGTTCCAACCTCTTTTTAAGTTTCTAGAAATTGCTAACCACTAGCTTAGAAACAAGGATAAAGCTAAATTTGTCCTTTTTTTTAGGTTGCAGAATAAATGAAACTTCAGAAACAAAAGATAAATTTGGCTTACATTGCACTGACTGGCAATGTTCAACCCAGTGATGTCAGCAAAAATACACAGGTAGTAAAGATAATAAACCAAAGTTCTGATTGAATGCATAACTTCACAACAGAGAAAAACTTAATGGGGTCAGACCACAGCCTCATAAGCATTCAGAATAGGGTTACTTTCATAGGGAGTCTCTCTATTCATTGTTATTTAAAAACTGGAGATCTCCTAGCTTTCAAAAAATCTAGGTCTTTGACATTCTGAAAGAGCGATCTTAATATCATGATGCCTCAAAAAATAGATTCTTCTAAGACCATTTTGCAAGGCAATTTTATAACTTCATTAGAATCAACAGTCTGCACTTAGCATGAAATGCGTATTTTAATGAATTAAATCATTCTAAGTTACATTTATAATCGTTAAGGTCTAATGCTATGTCTTTAAAACAGCTGTTCCATTTGACCAAAAAAGATGGCAATTCTATTGTGAAGTGTTTCATATGTTTTAAATGAAACAGGATTGTCTATTGTTTAGTAATTTATTCTTTTGATGGTGATGAAAAAAGAGAGAGCTGCCTGCTTCATTGCTAGAAATGTCTCAGGAAACACTGAGTAGCTTATTGATTCTCAGGTCTGGGATATTGCCAACTTACAGGGTGGACTGTGTGAAGTTTGAAATGTAAACAGTAAAAATATTTTAATGGGAAACATTATAATGAGCCCACTCTCATAAAATTCTCCTTTCCGTTCTTCAATAACAGACCAATCTCTTCAGGCTTTCTCTAGCCAAGCTCTCACTTGTACTTGTGAAAAGCTTCACAAAAGGGGCAGAAGGACTGAAATTCAGTTAAATGGAGTCATGTCACATATTTGTAAATATGGCATCCATTTATTTTTGTCATGAGATGGCTGGTGAAGGAAATCATGGAGAGATAAGAAGTAGGAATGATGTAGAGCTGAATTTTGGCACTTATATATGAGTCAGCATCTGTTTAGACCATATGAGAAGCTTAATCTTGGTTAGGGTTATACATGGAGTTTAGAGGGGAATGCTTTCTTGTGGCTGAACAGAAACCAAGGAGAACTCTAACCACTAAGTAGTTTAAATTTTTATAGAATGAGAGTGATCTTGGATATCTGGAGTAAATAGAAAGAGAGGCTTGCACACAATTAAATGAATGGGTTCAACATACATGTCTCTTGAGTGCTATTAAGAGAGAACCACCATGCTTTTGTCCATATCTATAAGTTTGTTTTGTTTGTTTGTTGCTTTTTGTTTTATATCCCACATATGAATGAAATCATATGGCTTTTGTCCTTTTTCATCTGACTTATTCTTTATAGCACGACCTTTCCAAATCCATACATGTTATCACAAACTGCAATATTTTATCTCTTTTATGGCTGAGTATATATTATATATAAAATTAGTTGTCCAAGGACATTTAGGTTGTTTTTATGTCTTCGTTATTATGAATGATGTTGCAATAAAAAGGACGGTGGGAAAAGGATGGAAATGGTAAAGAGGGTCAAATACATGACAATGGAAGGAGACTAGTTTTTGGGTGATGAGCACACAATGGAGTGAGTATGCAGATGCTGTATTATAAAACTACACACCTGAAATTTATATAATATTATTAACCAATGTTGCCCAATAAATTTAATTTTAAAAAAAAGAATATAGCACTATGCTTGGTGCTGGGTGTAAAGAGCTATTAAACAGAGCACTTCTCATAAGGAACATGAAACAAATGGAGCCAGAACAGCATCTCCTAATTGCATATAAAATACTTTCTCCAAATTCATAACTACATATCACCTTTAAATATTTTAATTTTAGCATGATAGTAACTTCATTCTTGTCACAATTATCTTTTTCTTAGTACCATCACTCTTACTTTCCCCATTCCCACCTAATTTTATAAATTCCATAGCAATATTCTGGTAACTGAATCACACACTGCTGACTCATGAAATTGGTAATTGTACAAAAGTGTGAATGTTGTCTGACAGACCATACACAGCACTGTGAAGTGAATGGTGCACTTGAGATTAACATATTTATACCCAAACTGGTGCAAAAAAGTGATTTTGGCACAATGATGATTGATCACAAAAATTCTGGTTGTGAGAAAGGCTAATAATGCAAAGTCAAGGACCACCTGTAAGCCAGACCATTTTAATTTGGCACAATGTGGTAAGGTGGACATTAGGAATGTGCATTGCATAACTCATGAGATTGGGAAAGTTATTTAAAATAATAAAATTCTTAATCTCAAAGAATTTAACAATTGAATAATTTAATTGGTTGATGATGTAATAAAAGCCGGTGTGAAATAGAACATGCCAATAAGGTAAAATCACCTGATAGTGAAAGTGGAGGCTTTCCAGCTTGCAACAAATTAAAAATTTTGAGCTCTAGGTAAGCTTTTGGAAGTCAGTCTTCTTTATTGCCTATCATTTAGTTTGGTGGTTTCCAAACTTCTGAGTTTGAGGACTCCTCAGTTGCTAGTGGTAGTACTCTCAACTCTTCAGCCTGTAGATACTACCTGGTATAGATATACTGGATCTGAGCATTTTGTGTGCTAATTCTGTGGCCTGTGCACAATGAGAAGGGAAGTGGCCTGAGGGTTAGTGTGTCCCTCTACCTTACTTTTAGACTGTAAATTGAAATTTTATTTTCCCCAAATATGTAAAGAAAATACATGATTCAGGGAGAGACAGTTTAAGGTCTGAGAATTAACCAGATAATGTCTGGAAAGGGAATAAAAGGAGAGTTCATTATTTTGTATAAGAAAGCATCTCAAGAGCTAAGTACCATGTGCCCTTGCTTGCCTTGGAAGTTATCAATTTTTAAAGCTTCCATAAGATTTGACATAAATATGGCAAGGGATTAAGGGATTTCCATTTTAAAAGGTTGTAAGTATAGTTAATAGTAATTTGTCCTACCCGCTCTCCTTTTATCTCTCTCCCCTTTGAATTTCTTAGCAGAATTATTTTAAAAATTAATGTGAATCCCTGTCTCCCTCTCCCCCTTTCTTCTTTCTGTAAACATGTATTGAGCACCTACTGGCTCCAGAAATTCTGGCTAGGTGCTCAGAATAAAAGAGAGAAGAAAGTAGAGTCAAGTGTATAAGTGATCTAAACATAAAAAATCATAAAATTACAAGAAAATAGAGCAGTCTGTTTTCCAATCTCTTGGATTTAGAAGAAACATCTTTGACAAATAACCATAAAGAAAAAAATCTATATCAAAACTAAGAACTTTCATAGAGCATTGTAATGATAACAACAATAAACAACAATTGGTAGGCACTGATATGCATGTATTAACCCAATCAGTAAGGTGAGTTCAATTATTGTTCCAGTCTTACAGGTGAGATACATGAGATACATAGATGTTAAGTAATTTCCTCGAGGTCACCTAACTAGTACATGGCAAACACCATAAGTAAGGTTAAAAGACAAGAAACAGATTGACAAAAGGTATTTGTAGATTGTGTACCAGACAGGAATTAATTTTCCAGTCTATGTAAAAAACTGCTATAATTCAATAAGCAAAATACTGGCCAATTTGAAAATCAACAACGCAATAAAAAGTAAGTAAATGCAAATGTCTACTCTGCATATAAAAATATGCTCAGCTTCACTGACTAGGAGAAAAATGCAAATGAAACAATAAGATGGCAGTTTTTATCTGTCATGTAGGCATGAATGAACATATCTGGCAGTATCAAGCCTTTCTAAAGATAGTTTAAGGCACTACTTTAATATACTGTCAGGTGGGAGTAGATTTTGGTTGCATCCAGAAAAAAGTGAAAGCAAGCATAACCTAATATTTAATAATTTTACTCCAGAGAATATATATCCAGCACTGTGCTGGCAAAAGCTTAATGAATAGCTTTCCAGTTGGGGGACAGGGAGTTTGATTTGTAGGTTTGCCATTTTCTGTGGTGTAATTGCTTCTGCTGCGGTCATCATGGAAGGCAGAGTAGGAAAGATGTGCACCATTGGTTCCCAGGAGTCACTGGGGCTGGGTCCAGTGCACCGCTGTGACACATTCTGGTACAAGAGCATAAGAAACACAAGTGAGCATATTCAGTAAAAAAATTTAAAGCAAACTCAGTACCCACCAGTTGATGAATAAATGTCAAATTGTGATTATTTGTGATAAAATCATACTGCATTTAAGAGCTATGACTTACAATGTTTCTACATATATTACTACAGAATTCTGCCTACCCATATTGGGATAGTTCTCAAAACATAATGTGGAGCGATACAAACAAATTACATGACAATATGATTATATAATTCTATAATATAAAAACATACAATATAATAAAAGATATTTTGAATTATTGCTGTATATCTATGTGGAAAATGGACTAGAAGGATAATCAGAGTTATAGTTGCCTTTTGAATGTGGGAGGAGATAATCACATGGGGGGGAGGTATGATAATAATCAAAGGTTATCTTGGTAATATCTGTAATATTACTTATTTTCTCACAGTGTATATACTATTAGCCTCTTTGAACAGTGTGTGGAAAAACTAAAAAAGATTCTTATTTCTTTCACTTATGAAGTTATCAGTTGATGATGCATTGTTCTTAATAACAACTTTTCTGCAACCAAAGGAACATGATCACATTAAGAACACATATCAATTGTAAAACTTATCTCAACTTCAGAAACATCAAAATGTTAATTCAAGTATACTTTAAATGAAGGGATATGGTAATTCAGCTGGCTGAGAGGGTTTAACAGCTGTCAGGTATAGCATTTCATACCTTTTCAATAATAGATATATGGTTTAAAAATAACACAAAATCATTAATACATCTAGAGGTATATTATCCATTCAACATTTGAATATAATATAATATGAATATCAATGATTGTATGTACTGTATACAAGACCTGTGCTTGACATGAAGCTATATATCAGAGCCTTCCAGAAGCTGTCAATCTCAACCACTTGGAAAACAGGCAGCAATGCAAAAATAAGCAAAAAAACCTTGTGAGTGGCAAATTCCGCAGGCTTTGTCCGAGGAGATGTGCCTTTCCCAATAAAATTGCATTGAAACTGAGGGAGAAGATGGGACACAGCCCTGAGGAGAAATGACTGCTTGTGACAGAGATGAGAAATGACAGCAGCCTGAGAGCCCCATGAAAGCTAGCAGCCAGGCCATTTAGCCTAAGTGCAAATCGTGCAGTGACTCTGGAAGCTCTTGAGGTATAAACTCTTTTTATGCATTTGTTCCCTGTTTCCTTGTTTTGCAGAGCACAGACAGCACCACAACCCAGGTTTTTAATCTTGTCTTAGGCTCATCAAGAAAATGCAAATTTTTCTTCAGTATGCTCAGAGATGCAAGATTGAGAACTGTTTTTCTAAAGTCTTGGCTTATTGAGGAACACTCTCTGAAAATGCCAGGGAAATGACACATCACTTTATTCAAAAAGAGAGTTCATATTTGTATATAGTCTATGCTGTTCTATGTCCTTCTGAGAAGTAAGCAGTTTTTAAAACAAGTGATGTAATGTTTTCCAATAAGATTTCAGTTTTTTCAAAGAGTTTTAATCTTAGTCTTGTCATATTGCTTTCAGTTAGGAGATGATGGAATTATTAGGCCCTAATTGGTGAAATGCTGAGGCCACAGGAATCTTGAAATGACTTGCTTTGTTTTCTATGCAGAGAGTCATTATCAAAGCCAGAAATGAAGTCCATGTTTCCCCAAGACTAGCCAGCCTCCTTGTTGCTACATTTTCACATCAAAAGACACAAGGCCATGCAGACTTCTTTTAGGGTAGGAAGTCTACTTGTTGTAGTCTGAGAAATGGTGGCAACAGGGCTTCCCATTATGCCAATATCTGGGAAATTTTATCAAGAGCTCACAGCATTGATCCCTGAATGGACCGTTCCCTCTCAGAAAAAGCTGGGAAGTCATCATAACATAATCAAATGCAAAATTCTGAAATTAAAAAAAATCCCCTGTGTTGTCATTGACTCAGCACAGAGAGAGGCACATGGGACAGGTGTAGCATAAAAGGAAAAAATGGAACTCTAAGAAGCCTACAATCAATTTGAAATTTCCTTCTTGGAAAATGACCCTGCAACCTGGGTAGAATTGCCAAAGAACATACAGGACTCCCAAATGTAACACTTGAAACATATACTTAAAATTTTTGTTTTTTATCTAAAATTCAAATTTATCTAGACACCTTGTACTGTTATTTGCTAAATCTGGCAATGCTATGTTAGCAACCTATTTCCCCTTTCCAGTCTACAACACTAGTATGCCCAACTGGCAAAGAGGCTTGTGAGAGAAAGTCCCTTCCCTCCTGAAGCAAATCGGTAGGAAGATCACCTGCCTCTGCCTCTTGGTCCTTTGACATAGAAAGTTCTTATGTCAACAAAGTCCTAGAAACAGCTACGTTTGTTTGCTCCATGTTCCTTCCCTGCCCTAGTATGTCGGAATTCCTCTCTTTAACAAAATAAACTGTCTTTTGTAGATGCCTGAGAAACATGCACAGCCACATCAAACAGCGAAAGTTAAAAAAAAAGTGAGATTCCCATTTCCTTTCTCAGCAGAACAATAACACTCATTCTCTCTTCCATTATACTTGTACACATTTGCATTTATATATCTATAAAGTTGTATATATACTTATATTTATATATTCATATTTCTTTTACTAGAAATTATACTGTCAATACAAATCAGTAAGATGCTAATTTTCATGCACAAATTTACTTAGCATCAACAATATACCTGACATTGGTAAGGTTTTGGGAAATGGAGATAGGACAGGCATATTCTGTGTCATTATAGAACTTAACAGTGTCACAGAAGTGGGTCGGACAATTTACAAACTCCACTATAATGTGTGATTAATAATAGAATGGAGAAGTACAAGATATTTTTGGTTAGAAAATGATTTGGACCTTTTTGTGTGATTAAAATACAGTTTTGACTAGCATTTAATGAGTTCTTAAACATTTATTCTTTGTATCCTGAGGAAGAATTCTCTAAATTGAGGCAGTGGGAATTCAAAATGCAAGTCAATATCTGACAGTTACCGCGGGTTCTATCTGGGTGCTTGTGTTTGAACTGCAATGTACCTATTAGATTACTAATAAAGTTATTTTAGGAATTAAGACAAATATAGTAACAAATTATCTTTTTCTTGGTAATCTAGCAAACAGAAAACACCTAGGAATGAAAATCAAGCTAAGATTTTGAAGAGAGCAGCTTAAAGTTAAGCTATGGGGCTTCTGTGATGAAGTGTATGTGTGCATGTGTGTGGTTGGGAGATAAAGAGCTGCCTGAGGATTACAGGGTGCTGATATTATTTACTTTGCTTTGTAGACTTAATCTGGCATGGGGATTGCCTTCTGTTACAACACAATGATTCCTTACAGTGGAGAAAAATGTAAGATTAATGAAATGCTGTCTTGGCACTATAGTTAAGTAAAACATATCTGTAACTAGAGTTCTCAATAGTGTTTGGTATGTTCATGGGGAATTCATTGGAGTTCGTCTTACATTAGCATGTAACTTTGTATCACTCTCTCTGAGAATCTTTTTTTTTTAATTAATCAATACAATTTTTTTTGATTGGTGAAAGATTGGATCAGATTAAGTACAACTCCAATTACCTCTTCTCAATTGATCTATGTTGAAAAGAAACCAGAGGTTTACACAAATAAACCTCAGCCAGAAATGTGAAATTAGGGCTGCAACTTACTTTCCATCTAGTCTTCTTAGGCTGAAACTTTTTTACATTATTTACAATTATTTTAAAGTTACCTTGCAAAATGTGAAAATATCATTATTACAAAATGAATTTATTTCTTTATTACTTTCCCTAAACATACCACTCCTATACCAGAACAATATTACCTATTTGTGGCTGCTTTTAACTTCAAAATTTAGAAAGATCTGACTAACTTGATACAATTTTTTAAATACCCATTAACTGAAAACTACTAGAACTCTTTTATAAACTCACACACACACACACACGCACACACACACTGTATAGTTAAAATAAAAGCTTATTACAAGGAAACCATATTCTGCTGGGATGAAAAGGAGCTTTCTCTTATGTGTACATTATTAGAAAGTATTCCATAAGAGCAGAAATTTTTTTGTTGTTTATTTTGATCTCTCTATCCTCAGCATGTACAGTAGAGACTAGCTCATAAAATGTACTCAGTAGTTACTTGTGGAATGACTTCTTAAGTAGAAAATGAAAAGATGTACTTGGAAAAAGAAGACAGAAGGTAAGTGGGCTCTCCTCCTTTCCCTCCCTTGCTCTCTTTTTTACATCTGTATTCAATAAATATTAAGTGAGTGACTATTAGACATTAGTGTGTGTCCTACACTCTAAGGAGATGTCAGTTAAGTAGACAAACATCATTTCTGGCCTCTGGAATATCAACTAGTTTAAATCACTTTGTGTGTTAAATGATTATGTGTCTCTGAGATTTAAGTATCTAGCAATCTGGAGACAAGTAGGTCGATGACACAGAAATACACCCTAACCCTAGAGTTGAGCTTCCACAATGTTAGCACCATTTAATGGGCACAACCAGTGACAACTGTGTGAACAAGAACCAAAGAGAGATATATAAGATTATCCAATATTAGTCATTAAATAAATTTGTGGCAATCAGTGAATGAAAGAGTGCTTTCACATTTTCTGAGATATGAAAATGACTTTATTACATGCAGCTTTTTATTTTTCCCGATGGTAAAAATTGTCCTTAACTGTTCACTGTTTCCATGTTGTACTCAAGTGTACTCATTTTGACCTCAATCCATCTGCCAAATCTTTTCTCCATCTCCTCAAACTAAAGGCACTGTGTCGCCAGAAGTTTCTACTAATGTTCCCCTGCATATATACCTTGCTAAATCTTCTGAAGTTTTATTGTGTACAATTCACATGCATAAGATATATGTATAACATATGTATGTGTGTTTTGAAGCATAGCAATAAAATGAACACTGATTCTCCTCCTCTCCCCCAGGACATCACCATTGCCCCTATTTGTGTGTTGCTTTTTCATTCTTGCTTTTCAGCTTTTGTTCATTCTCTCTCTCCCTGCCTGGAATGCCTCTTCCTGCTCCCCTTTTCTCAAGGCTTTACCTTTCAAAGCTCTGGTCAGGCACTATCTCCTACATGAAGCTTTTCTTCACGTAGCCCATAACTTCCCCTTCTCTGAGTCTTTATAGCACCTGTGGGTTGTACTGTTCATTGAGCATTTCAATATATGCTGCCTTTGTCATGTGGTGCTTCTGTGGTTTGTCCACCAACTAGGCAGTGAGAGCTCCACCGGTAAGGACTTTCCTTCACCCACAGTGTACTTACATTACACTTAACAGATGCTTGACCATTGCCACTACCCTAGATGGAACATTCTATTGTCAAGAGAAACAGTGTAATGGAAAGAACAACAAATGGGATTTCAAAACCTATATTTAATTCTAGATTAGCGATCCTAACTAGGTATGACCTTGGGTAGTGTAATTAACCTCTCTGATAATTTCCTGATTATACACACACATAAATACACACACATACACATGGGATCATGGGTTGTTGTAAAAATTAAATGAGATAATAAAACTAAAAATTCTGCATATATTTGTTTTCAATGTTTGTTGATCTGACTTTTGTATGGCATATCCATGCTTAGCAGTATATTCAAGATTTTATTGGTGACATAAAGGAACACTGGCTGTAACTTATCAGCCTTGAGCTCCTTTCATCTAATCATATCTTTATAATTTTTGAATTATGGAGCTCATATTCTCTAATCACCTTGGAGTGCTAGGGATCTCCATTTCAGTTTAATTGAACCACATAATTTGAATAATTAATAAGTTGAGAAAATTGAATAGGAGGTCTGGTTCAGGCTTCAGAGTTTTCAATCAGGCAACCAAAAACAATAGGGATGGAAGTTCAAGGAAAGAATGGAGATTAAGTACTCATTATTTGAAATGTGGTCTAAGGTTATATGGCTCCCACACATTACATTTATTATATAAAATGTCATCACATTAAGAAATAAAATTCCCTTTAAAACATTTGAAGCAGAGCTTGTGTTTACACATTCACGAGTGATTATTAATATCATTCAAAAAAGTTCATTTGCATTTCAGAATCTTTGAGCTGAAACGGACAATAGATTCTTACCATTGCCTCAGGTTTCAGGGGAGGAAATCAAGGCCCAGGAGGTTTCTGTGGCTTGTCCAGTGTTACAGGTCTGGGGAATGCTGAGCCTGGGCTGGATTCCAATTGTTCTAAACCTGAGCCCTGGGTCCTTTCCATGATGGTCTTGGATTTCTTTTTTTTTTTTAAGTATAATTTTTTTTCAAACTTCTTGAAGTTATTGAATCTCTTATGCAGATTACAAAAGTGTAAACCAGTGAAAACTAGACTTGCTCTATTGGGAGAGGTTTGAGGAGTTGGAATCTTAATTACCTTTTCTGTCCAATTAGCAGCAGCCAAAACACTTCATATAACCCAGGGCTCTGCAGAAAGGGGGTAAAAGTCTGGTGTGGTGTGGTGTGTGTGTGTATGTTTTAGATTATACATATAAGTGAAATCATACATTATTTGTCTTTCTCTGTCTCATTTACTTCACTTACCATAATGCCTTTAAGGTCCATCCATGTTGTTGCAAAGGCATATTCTTAAAAACATATTTGCATGTTAGGGTTGATGGATAAAAAACTTTTTTTCCAATGTATAGGTAAATTTGGTCACTTAGGGAAATAAAACCAGAAAATTATTGACATGGTATGGTATGTGTTTTCTCTACACATGTATGCCAGCACATCTCATTTGTTTTTTAAATACCTCTAATGCCAAATTCTTACTGCTCATGGCAAATTGTGTGCACACTAGCAATATTTTCCAATAGCAATTAGAACTCTAAAGGAGTATCTACGGTAACCAATAGGCTGGAAGGTCTATTTAATCTTCATTATATGTTGCTACTGGGCATTCTCCACAAAATAAATTGTAGCATTTTTATGAACTTGAAAGTGCAGCATTCACTTGCTGCTCGACAGAAGTCGTTTCTGGAAATGCTGCTACTACATATTATCGCGCCAACTGCATCTTTCCAAATAGACACTATTTGTATTTGAAGCTACTGGGAGTTGGAAGTCAGCAAAGTAAGCCACACACTTTCTGGGTGGACCAGCTGCGCATAAATATCTAATCATTACAATTCTCTGAGTTGAAGCCTCATACCCAGGTGCCCCTTCAGAAGACAGAAGAAAGCAGACAGCATTATGAAAAGACAATGTTGCTATGCCAGCCTGTCACTGCTCTTTCTTTTTATGTCTCTTTCAAATCTTTCTTTTGTTAAATAATCTAATGCTTACTCGAGATTAGTGTATCATGTTAACTGACAGTTTTATATTGTAATGCAGGGAAAACAAAACAAAAAAATAATACTAGGCTATTTTAGAGGACAGAGGGTGAAAATTATTTCCACAATATACTATTTTCAATTTTGGAAAGCAGTAAGAATTTATATTTTTATTCTTTTATTCAAAGAAATTTCCTGAATGCCAAGGATGTACCATTTACTGAACTAAGCCATGGGGATCTGAAGATATATTTAGTAGGAGCCTAGGACAGAGGGAAGGATGTACACATAATTAAAATACTCTCAGCTGCTCACGGCTGGGGCTATGGTAGTGCACAAACGTTGTGAGCACCAGCGGAGCCTTGGGAAGAGAGAGTGAGTGTTAGAGAGAAGCTAATATTTGAACAGGGTCTTTAAATTTGAGAAATGCTTTGCCATAACCATGACCATAGGCGAACTTCAAGGCTGAGAAGAACATAGATGTGCTGAGGGACTTTGCAGCCCTCTGGAAGCAGCCTGGTGATTAAGAGGATTGAAGACACACCCTCAGTGAACAGGGGCTGTGACCATACCCCATGTTTGGCTTATGGTTAAGGATGTAGATATATATTTAGGGAGTGAAATAAATGGCCTCATATAATAAAAGTTTCTGGAAACACTTCAAGTCTCCATCCATGGACGAATGAATAAACAACATGCGTATATACACACAGTGGGCTATTATTCAGTCTTCAAAGGAAAGGAAATTTTCATTAAAATGAGGTTTTCAATCACTTCCAATGTGGGCAGGGGTGTTCTCCTACTACCAAAAGATTCTGTCACCAGCTGGGTGTCCCACAACTCAACTCAATTCTTATACTATCTACCAAGACATAGCATCAGATCCCACAGATGAAGGGCTCAGTATCATAAGACTGTCCTTCACTTCAGATGCCAATTACAAGTCCAGATTGTTACTGGTGCTTCTAACTCACTGGCTACAGGTTAGAGGTTCCCACAGCCCCCTCTTTGGGTTTGATAAATTTGTTAGAGTGACTCAGAGCTCAGGAAATCTGTTTACTCGCTAGATTACTGTTTTCTAACCAAGGATATTAAAGCACATGAATTAACAGCCAGATGAAGCAATACCCAGGGCAAGGTGCACAGACATTGTGTGATTCTCCCATGCCTTCTCTCAGAGCACAGTGCTCTCCCTGCAGCCCCACCAACCTGGGGCTCTCCAAACCCCATGCTTTCAGGTTTTTATGGAGGTTTCCTTATATCAGCATGGCTGATTAAATCACTGACCATTGATGATTGAGCTTAATAGCCAACCCTTTCCACTCCCCAGAGGTCAGGTGGGGTAGAACTCAAAAGTTCCGGCTCTGTAATCACTGGTTGATTCTTCTGGTGACCAGCTCCACCCTTAGGTGACCTAGGGCTAGTGTAAAAGTCACTTCATTAACATAATAGAAGGTATGTTTGTCCCTTTCAATATTTAGGAAATCCCAAGGGTCTGAGGACCCTCTGTACACTCTGTACAGTGATCAGGTTGTGTGTCCTCTACTGACCTTGTCCAGCACTCCCCTAGTGATTTAAGATGTTCGGTTATTTTTCTTGTGATATAAAATTTCAAAATTTAGCCCACTTTCTATCAATATTCAAGAAAGCCTTTTGTTATCTTATATCAGTTCAAATATCGCCTCTGACCCTGGGCTTGTCTGTCCATTTCCAGATCTTTTGTTCCAATCTAAAGTCAGCAGTGTAATATGTCCCATTAAAATAAATGACTGCTGATCATTTCCTATTATGTCATCCACTAACTCTGCTACAATAGAGTGCTTTATTCTTGTTCTATTTGGTCTTTCCCTTTTATTTGAAAAAAAGAACAACAAACAAAAAGTCTTTTGACCCTTTGAAAGAAGGCATAGAAAACAAAGCCTATTATGAGAAACCCACTCAAATATTAGTAAAATTTGTTCATTTGCCAGACATTTGTTGAGCTCCAAGTAAACACTAGGCTGGGGGGTCCCAGCGGTGAACAAGTCCTAAGTTGCTACCCTCACAGGGCTTCCCATGTGGGTGTGGGACCCCCAGAAACAGCCTGCAGTGAGGACTATGTGAAAGTGATGAATAGGGAGAGAGAGTTAAGACATTGCAAAGCAAATAAATGTCACCTCAGGGACAGGAGTAAGAAGCCTACAAAACAAATCCACATTTTCAGATTGTAGTACAGGCTGTAAAGATAATTAAGAGGAACAAGATAGTGAATGGAGTGATTACAACTTGAGCTTGATTTGTCAGGAAGGACTTCAAAATCTAAATGTTTGTCATGGATTTTTCTTAAATAGGAAGAAGCTATTGCCTTTTGCTCTGGTGGGTGAGTTGGTCATGGGTGGGTCCTGAAACATAACACAAGCACAGCACCAGCCTTTCTGGGAGAGGGTGAGGCTGTTTCCAGCCTCTCATCACCCTGGGAAAAACCCGGGCCTTGCTCCCACACCGTTTCTCAACTTTCAGGGCCCCGATGCCTACACCTCATAGCTAGTTTCTTGTTTAGGCTCTTCTCTGATGGTTGCTTAGGAATGTTTTGTGATTTCCCAGCCCACGTTTTCATGTTGAACATGCTCTGTCTAGTTAGAAAGTTAGCTTTTATTTCCCATGTGTGCCAAGAATTTTATATGGCCATAATTTTTGTTAATGATAAAGAAGCCAATCTAATTATAGTTTGGACATAATCATAGTGTTTCTATTAAACATTTTAGGGGTGAGCTAAACTTCTGGCTTTCATGTTTTAGCACGTCAGGTTCTGATGGTGTTTGCTATGAGACACCTATCAAACTTATCTATAACAACTATTTTTACCCTCCAGGAATATGTCAAAATGTTCAACCTCTATTCCATCCCTGAGCTTCATAGGCCACTCAGCGCCTGTGCTCTAAAGTTGGTGCCCAAATATACACTATCTTCTTCACTCTGGCCCTCACACACAAAGTTTATACACATATAACATGCACGCAGACCTTCATTTAGATTATATTCCACATGTGGAATTGTTTGCTTGACCTTCTTGTGTTTCTGTTCCCAAATATCTCAGGGCTCCTTCCAACCCAACCTTATGCTTTTTCTCCTTGTTGTAGCCTGTGCTTGTTCCTTAGACCTGATGCTTGAGGTCCCTCCCACTCATCTAACTGCATCTTACACCTACCCTCACAGTTCAGTGCTTTCTGGCTGCTGAGGAAAACCAGCCTCTCCTGGCAGGGTCTGTGGGGGGCTAGTGTCTCTGCTAGATAAGGCTTCAGGGAATAACATTTAGTAACATAGGTAAAAAAAATATGTTTCCCTGATTTAAATACACTATCTACATGACTTCCGTATTTATAAAAGACTGATTAGGGAACAATTATTCTTCAAAAGCAGTTTTTCACTTTTAAAAAATTCATCATAGACTTTTCCTCATCATTTTAAGCATAATTTGATTAACAAAAATTTAATTTATATAAAAGTTTTCAGAAATACACTGTGTGAAATGACATTTCTATCATCACATCCTTCAAAAATTATTATTTTATTTAGGTTGAGTGATGAATGATATTTGCTTTGGCATATGTAGAACAGTTAAATCTATATTACATTAATAAAATGTTTATTTTTTTAAAGACGGAATAAATTAATGATCTCCACTCTCATCACTAGATATAATCCTCTACTTCATCCCAGAATTTTCCAGAAGGAGGGTTATATCTAGTGGTTTAGTGTGTTTGGGGATAATTAACTAGAATAAACTCTATTTTTTTGTAAAAGGATGATCCACAACCAAAATGGCATATCTTTTGAGTTTTAATGAGCAGTGGTGGGGAAGTTTGTATTGATCTATATTTCTTTCTTTCTTTCTTTCTTTCAAGATGCCTACATTTACTGTACTCTTTACACTTAAAAAAATTATAGTTGACATACAATATTATATTAGCTTCAGATGTACAACATAGTGATTTGATATTTATATACCTTACGATGTCATTACCATGGTAAATCTAGTAACCATCTGTCACTATGCAAAGTTATTACAATATTATTGACTGTACTTCCTGTGCTGTACATTATACTCTTGTGAGATGGGTGACGATTGTTTGGTGGTGTCTAATGCACCACAATAACCTTAATTACCATGTAAATAAAATGTAATATTTTCTGCCCGTTACCTGAAAGTGCTTGGGAGTCACTCATTTAGAAGATACCCTACCGTTTTTCTTTTGAGTTGCTTCAGCTTTCAGAAATCATTGTGTTCTTGTTTCCTCAGAAGATAAATCAATAGTGAGTTGCTTCTACTTTCAGGAATGGGATTGCGGTGTAATAATAAGCAAAGAAAATGATCTCGTGGGAAAATATAACTATATAAGCTAACATGGAATGCTTCACTTATTGATAACCCATTTAAACTGGTAACTAATATGTAACATACTGCAGAGAGCATTGTCTCAAATTGCAGGCTATCTCCTCCAAGGCCCAATTTCTGATGTACTTCCCAATGCGTTACGATTTTTCCCATCTGTTTTCTCCAGGGTCAATCCCCCTTTAGGATATATTCCAGCTGGGGTAGGAGTTAGGACTTCAGAGTCTGAGCTGCTGGCCACTTCCGGGTGTGCGCTGAGGAGCCACAGCTGCCTCCGCTCCCTCTGCAGCTTTGACAGTAGGTATCGGCCAGCTGTTTTCACTCTACATCCTGGAAGCCCTAGGTGCTCCACCTCTGTCCTTCCTAGATTGCTCCATCGCTCCTGAAACGCCGCAGTGCTCCTCTCTTCTCTCCGTGGGCACCGCATCTCGAATGAAGTGCCTGCTCCATCCAGCCCTGAGGAAGCAGCCTTAATCCATACTGCCTTCTGTTCACCCTACAACTGGCAAAGAACCAGGGCAACTTCCCTTAGATTTTCTTTGTAGTCAGAAAAGGAAATGTGGAGAGCCTGATCCAACTGTATAATATTTACCTCCTAATCACTGCCAGAATTTAGTTTTATTTCCACAGGACTTAGCTGATGCTTACTTTCAGCCAAGGTACTATTACGCCTTCCCTCTCTCAGGGGAACTTGTGGCTTAGAAAGTACCAGTCTTTGATTTGTGGCTTTGAAATACTTTACCAATTGAACAAAGCTTTTTTTTTTTTTTTTTTTGTAAAACAGTTACCACTTAGACCATTTAAAAATACAAACAGTATGAGAAAGAGCAGCCACGTTTAAAAGGAATAAAAGTGTATACATTTCTCTACGGTTGTATCATCTATCACATTCTCCCTACATGTTCCTCTCTCAATGTGTGACCCTCCTTTTTAATTACCGAGAAAAATCTTGTCCATTAAACATCAGCTTCGTTTTGTTCCGGTCCCTTAAACTATTGATATGCATCCTGTCTTCTTTTCCATTAACAGGAGAGTAAGAAACCGCCATCTTTCTTTATAAAGTTAACTCTTTAAACTGGGTCCCATGCCTGAATCATTTATGAATTATTTGTAAGGAGCCTAGGATGTGCTAGGCATTTACTGGAAAGCAGGGGACAAATGGGCCTAAGTCAGGGTGGTCCCCACCCTCATGGAGCTCCTGGCTTGCTGGGCACATTGTTTTCCCAATCATTACCCCCACACCAGTGTTGCCACCTCTACTTCCTTTTTAACCCCTTCTCCCCTCCCTGCCTTAGGTTTTTTCCTATTTAAAAAAGTTTTTTTGCTTATTCCTGATGCCCCATTTAGCTATTACCCAGTTTCTCTTCCTTTTCATTCCATCTGCTCACTCATTCCTCCTTCAGTGGTTTTCAGAAACTTGCTTAATCCAGTATTAGATATTTTTTGATAAAGCTTGCCTGTTCACAAGAATAAAAAAAGAAAGAAAGGAAAAGAAAAAGGGAAAGAAAAAGAAAGGAACCTGTTACAATGTCAATTCCTGAGTCCACTTTGGAAGTTTCTGGTACAATATGTCCGGGCTGGAACCAGGGAATCATTTTGATAAGCCACATAATGTCAGGCACATGGGTTAAAGTGGACTACACAGCTTGCAGCTCTATTTTTCCATCTGTCTCTTTTACGTAACGTGGACATTCCTTGTGCTACACTGTCCCAGCCCTTGCATATCTCTCCTTCCCTGCTCTCTTCTAGAGAGCCCACCCAGCAACCACCTGGCTTCATGACCCAATCATTGGCTCATATCCAGAACCTGATCTTTGTTACCATTTTATTTCCTATACTTTGCTTCTGTTTTTTCCCCATATGTTTTACTATCACTCAAATTCAACCTATTCAAATGAACTCATCAACTATTGCCTCCCCAGACTAGCCTCCCTTCTTGGCTCTGTGGTTTCTATTCACGACTACTATTTTCTCATTCATCTGGGCTTAAAATCTCGGTGTCACCCTTGATTCCTACTTTTCTCCCGTCTTCTGTCCAACAAGATACGTCCTGCTAATTCTCTCTGCATAGTGTCTCTTGTATCTTATTTTTACTCCTTTACTGCCATTGCAGCTGTTAAGGTCTTCTTATAACTGCTGCCATAGCTGTCTGCCTTATCTCCCTGATTTCAGACTCCCCAGACACTCAAATTTATTCCACACTATTATACTGTTCCATTTTTACCAGGGTGCCCACATTCTAATTTGAAGGAGAAAGCTCTCTATCAAGGGGACATGCATACACTGTGGTCAGCTAATACGCTTCTCAAAGACAAGCTATGTGGCAAGCTGCTAGGAAAAATAGTTTCTAGTGCTGGACATGACCAACAAACACCATCTTAAGAAGCAAGTTGCTCTCTGCTACCGCCAGTTCACCTCAGAAGGGGTGGGACCATGTCACCCAAAAGGAACATTCTTACAGATAGATAAGTGGGCCTGTTAAGTTGCTTACTATGTTGGGATATACAGTTCTTAACAAGAATGTGCCACATGGCTACAAGTAACCTGTGTTCCTACAGGCTGTAGATATAAAGCCCCAACCCCTTTCAGGTGTAGAGATCTAAAAGTTCCACTGTCTTGCTGTTGCTGAAGACTCTGCTTCTCTCTGTAAGTTTCCTTAATAAACTCGTTATTTAATTTTGGAGTCATCAGCCTCTTTTTTTTGGTATCTCTGTCCTGTCCTTTTTTGGAGGTCAATTTCCCAGTCTAACTTGGGAAATTTTCCAACAAGAGTCAAACTGTAATCAGGATGACATGAGGGTGTGTATGACTTCAGAGCAGGGACATGAATTACAGAATTGGGCTGTCCAATGGTAAGAAGGGAAGTTAGCGGGATATACTGGCCTCCACAGGGAAAATAAATGTATTTCTCAGACTTGGCTTATGTCCCTGACCCAGGACTCCCTCTTTCTGGATAGTGCTTGGACAGACACTACTAACACTACCTCTGTGACCCTCATTTTTTTGTGCCTCTCTGGCTCCTGCCTCTCATGAGCTGTCCCTTGGAGACATTGACACAGCTGTTCAGTAACCATCAAACTTGCTGGCCTGTGTACTGACCTCTCATTTATGGTAACTTTACATACCTTTGTTTTGACCCACTACATAGTAATTGTAAATTGAACTTTTGATTGGTGGTCTGATTCTTTGTATTTCCAAGTTCTAGTGGAAGATAGTATCCAAATAGCCCCCATTCCTTTTGATAGAAGAATAATATAATAATGTTAATAAAGTTAGGAAGAAATTACCCATAATCCCATGCCAAATATGATTATTATCTGCATGCATTCTTTTACTATGCACTTTATGTCATTATAATTATAATAGAACATCCACAGATGATGCGCTTTCCTTCACTTCAGCCTTTCCAAAGAAATACAGTAAAAAACTGAAAATATAAACTAAGAGGCTGGAAAACATTAATAAAACAAAAGCTGAGAAGAGGTTGATAAGGGAAGGTATAATGAGGAGATAACAGTGAATTAAAATAAATTGTGCGTGAGTGGTGCTGCTGAAGTGGTTGGCCAGTCCTTTCCACAGAAACCGTTGTAAAACTGGACTGAACAGTCAAAACCATTTTTGGCTCAGGCAATTGACCAAAAGCAAACAATACACTGAGATACATTTATTGATTAAAAAATAAACAACTTCTGAACTTCATTCATGAAGAGTAAGTCTGTAGCGCTCTTGTCTAGGGAGGCCGCCTTCTCCCCTCATCCCTATAGCTCAGTAGGTGTAGTGGTTCCACTGGGATGGGGCTGACCACAGACACCAGCAGCTCCATTGGTAGGGGTTGATTTGATTTTGGGTGCAGGGTGAAAAATCTGCACTCAGTGGCATTGCCAGTAAAAGTAGTATACTTGGTAAGACATGAACAGGGCAGACTTGAGGTTGCAATCCCAGTTGGGGGAGCCACAGACTGGAAAATTCTCCAAAAATTTAACAGAAGGCCTTAAAACTCAAAGAGCCATAAAGAGGTAGATAAGCTCTCCTTATTCTCTGGCTGACTAGGAGGCTGCACTCATGTGCAGGAGTGACTCCAGAGGGTGCAGGCTCTCCACACACACCTTGCTCATTGGAAGGCTGCATGCATGCTCTGGGAAGAGGTGAGAAGTCCAGCAGAAAGTAGAAGCCACAGACCTGAAAACGCCTGGACTTTGAATGTTTCCAAACCACACATGGATCCATTGGCACAAGGTAGAAACCTAATGAGCATAAGAAGTTTGAGCATAGTCTTTAATCACTGGATGACTAGTCAGTCATGCAAACACTGGGAAGTCAGGTTAGAAAGTAAAAATAAGAGTATAAACAATAATCAGACATCAGCAGATGCACATCATGGGTTTACAGATCTGGTAGATTTAGTCCAGGGGAAAGTACCAAAAACAAACCAAACCAACCAAACCAGAAAATAAAATTCCAGCAACAAGCCTCTACATCCCCCCAAATCAGAATTCATACCTACTACAATATATTGTCTAAAATGGTCAGTATTCAGGAAAATATTATGCAGAGTCACACAGAAAAACAGGAAAGTATAACCCACACTCAGGGAAGAAAGCCACATAAATTATCTTTGAGTAGATCCAGATGTTGTATTTAGAAGACCAAGATGTCAAAGCAGCTATTATATAGATGCTCAAAGGACTAAAAGAAACCATGTTTAAGAAATTTTAAAATATAAGGCAATGTCTCAACAAATAGAAAAAATCAATAAAAATGGAAACTTTAAAAAAGAAGCAAGTGAAAATTTTAGAGTTAAAAGGTATTAACTGAAATTTAAAATGTACTAAATAGAGTTCACAGCAAAATTAAGATGGCAAAGGAGGGATCAATCACTCTTTGCAGATACATCAGTCAAATTTATTCAATTTATTATTTATTTTTCCTTTATTTTTATTGTTGACACTATGGCCAATGGTCCCATTTCCTCCCTTTTGCCCCCATCCTAACAGCCCCCAATCCCCCTTCCCTCTGGTCATTACTGCGCTGTTTTCTGTGTCCATGGATTATATGTATTTGTTCTTTGGCTAGTCTGTTCACCTTCTTCACTCAGTCCCCCTTACCCCTCTGTGCTCTGACAGCTGTCAGTCTGTTCCATGTGTCCATGCTTCTTTCTCTATTTTGTCTGTCAATTTTTTTCATTCAATTCTGCATATAAGTGATATCATATGCTATTTGTTTTTCTCTGACTGGCTTATTTCACTTAGCATAAGTGACCCATCTATGTTGTTGCAAAAGGTTAGATTTCCTCCATTTTGTATGGCCATGTAATATTCCACTGTGCAATGTACCACAGCTTTTTTTTTTTTTTTTTTTTTTTTTTTTTTAATGCATTCATCTACTGATAGGCACTTGGGCTGTTTCCAGATCTTGGCTATTGTAAATAATGCTGCAATAAACATAAGGGTGCTTATAGTTTTTTGAAATGGTGTTTTGGGATTCTTAGAATATATTCTCAGCAGCAGAATCACTGGGTCAAAAGGCAGCTCCATTTTAAATTTTTCGAGGAAATTCCATACTGTTTTCCACAGTGATTGCACCAGTCTGCATTCCCACCAACAGTGCAGTAGGATTCCCTTTTCTCCACATCCTCACCAGCACTTGTTGTTTGTTGATTTATTGATGATAGCCATTTGGGTAGGTGTGACATGATGTCTCATTGTGGTTTTAATTTGCATCTCTCTTATGTACTATGTTCCCATTTCTATAATTTTGTCATTTCAAGAATGCTATATATGTGAAATGATATATATGCCATTTTAGAATTTATTTTTTTCACTTAGCATAATTCTCTGGAGATTCATTCAAATTGTATCAGTAGTTTTTCCTTGTTATTTTGAGTAGTACGTATTCCAGGGAATGAATGTACCAATAACTTTTTTGATCAGTCACTTCTTAAAAACATTTTGGTTGTTTCCATTTTTGGCTATTACAAAATAGTTTTCTAAGAATGGTTGCGTCCAGGTTTTTGAGTGAGTCATAAATGCCCAAGAGTGAAATTTTTGGGTTTATGGCAAATGCATGTTTAGTTTTTTAAGAAGCTGGCAAACTATTTTCCAGAGTGGTTGTACCATTTTACAGTCCCACCAACAATGTATGAGTGATTCAATGTCTCTACATCCTTGTCAGTGTTTGATTTTGCCACCATTTTTAATTTTAGCCATTCAGCAAGGTGTGTGGAGATATCTCATTGTGGTTTTAACTTACACTTACTTGCTGGCTATACTATGTACTAAGCCTTAATGATGAATAGTTTAATTATTCCCAATTCATCTTTTTCCGAGATTGTTGTAGCTATTTTGGTGAGGGTCGGTTACTTTTTGTGAAATGGAAAGGCATTTTAATGAGAAAAAAATGTCATTTTCAACAAATGGGTCTACAACCATTGGATATACGTATACAAAAAAAATGAACTTAGACTTTGATCTCCCATCATACACAAAATTTAACTTAAAATGGACCCTAGATCTGAATGAAATATCTAAAACTAAAACACCCAGAGGAAAATACAAGAGAAAAATTTAGTGGCTTTGGATTAGGCAAAAATATTTTAGCTATTATATCAAAAACTAAATCCATAAACAAGAAAATGGTTATGTTGGACTTTATTACAGTAAAACCTTTTGCTCTTTTAAAGGTCCAATGAAGAAAATGAAAAGACAAGCCATAGATTGGAGAAAATATTTGTATATCATATATTAAACAAAAGAGTTATATCCAGAATATATAAAGATAACTATGTTCACTCTCATCATCTCAGTAATAGAATCCAATTTTTTAAAAAAGGCAAAAGGCCCAAACAGGTACTTTACAATAGAAGATATATGAATGGTGGAAAATCACATGAAAAGATGCTCATTCTTATTTGTCCTTAAGGAATAGCACTTTTAAACAACAATGTAATATCACCACAAACCCATACAAATAGCTATGATAAAAAAGGACTACCAATAAATACCAACACTTGTTGAAAATGTGGAAATATAGAACCTTGATATATTTATGGTGGGCATGGAAAATTGTATAACCACATTAGAAAACAGTTTGACATAGTTCTCATAAATTAAACATAAATTTACCACATAACCCAGCAATTCCACATCTAGGTGTCTACCCAACAGAACTGAAAACTAATGTCCACAGAAAGTCATATACTAATTTTCATAGCAGCATTATTCACAAAAGGCTCAAACTGGATAAAACCCAAATGTCTATCAACTGGTGACTGGAAGAACAAAATGGGGTATATTTATACAGTGGAATACTATTTACTAATAAAAAGGAAAGAACTACATGTTGCAGCAAGGATGGACCTCAAAAACATTATGCCAAGAGAAAGAATATAGACTCAAGAGACTACGTATTGTGATTCCATTTTTACAAATTTCCCAAAGACAATTTTGTGCTTAGAGAAAGTTGATCATCTGCTTTTAGGAAAGTTTCACCCTTTTAGGAAAACAAAACTTGAAAAATAACAAGGAGGGAAAAAAACAATGTTATTTAGTTCTTGACTCTTCTTATATCTCTCCAAGAATAAGTAGACACTGAATTCTCTTGAGTAATAGAGGTTAGTGAGTTGGGAGAATGAAACCTGAGAGATACCAAAAGATTTTTTCCCCCTGAAGAGAAGTTTCAAAGCTGGCTTTTCTGAGGCTGAGAACATTTCCTAAAAGTAGTTTACAGTTACCTGTGCTGAAAAACTGAGGACTCACCATATCATTGTTCTTCTCCATCTTGTAATATGTGTAATGATGTAATGCAAGTGATTATTTTTGCTTACACACCTCAAACTCTCACAATAATAATTTTAGACTTGAATCCAATTGTTTACCCATAAATTACACTGTGTACCTGTGCTTCACTTACCTGCACAGTGACCATGTAACTGAAGGAAATGTGATTATATTCTACCTGTATTCATTCAGAGCACAGTTTTATGATCATTAGTTCGAATCCCTAAAAAGGAATCATCAAAGTCTAGTCAGAGGCAAGAAATTATAATGCAATTCTTGTCTTCTCCAAGAATATTTCATATTCTGCTGGTGATAAGATTTATTCTGTTGTCAACAAAATGCTTGCTTAACAGGACAAATGTGGTATTATTTTCTATTTATAAGCATAAAACCAGTTTCTAAAATTGCTTAGTGTACACCAGCCTTCAGCATTTCCACAGCCAGCCACAAGGACTTTTGTAATAGTCATCTGTGCCTAGTCACTTAAGGGTGACGTTGATGACCCTGTGGGAAGCATTCTGTTCCACAAACAGGGTTGGTGGACTCTTGGCCAGAACACAAGCGACAGAAAACAATTCTGTTACAATGCACTTCTTTGATGCACAGAGCTCATTTAGAGATCAAGTTGCCAAAACTGATATTCTGTAACATAGCAAATTATACTTTGCATCCTGAATTCATTTCTTCCCAAGATGCTTCGGATGGTGACCTGTGACTAAGTTGGGCAAAGGAGGCATCATCAGAATAACACACGGTGCTTCCATTGTCAAATTATTAGCCTGATTTCAATCTTTGAGTGACAAATTTTTCCCTTTGTGCCAAAACCTAACAGATTAACTTCACAATCTATATATTTTGGAAGGTCATATTCATAGAAACCTTTTCCATAGAAGGAAGCAGCATGAGAGAAGTAAGAATGAAGACAAAGCTATAAGTGGCACAGGCTCTGATGTTGGATATTCTGCATTTAGAGCTACTCAGGCTCTCCTTATAGTGATCACCTCAGGTTATCATGGGCAAGGCAATAAATCTCTCTAAGGCTCAGCTTTGAAAGGGGCATGGGCTGCTTTTTTTATTTTTTATTTTTCAGTAGAGATAATGTATTTTTTTTTAAATATGTTTTATTGATTATACTGTTACAGTTATCCCAATTTCCCTTCCCTCTGCGCCCCTTCACCTGGTGGCCCCCCTCCCTCCAATTGTCCCCCCCTTTTAGTCCATGTCCATTGGTTGTACATATAGTTCTTCTCAACCTCTTCCTCTCTATTCCATTCCTTCCTACTATGCTTCTTAATTCCTGTACTATCTCCCTCTTTCTCCCCTTTCCCCCGCCCTGCTGACCTCCCCCCAGTATGTTCCCCATACCTATAGTTATTTTTCTGCTCTCACTGCCTATTTAGTTTGCCTTTGTTTCAATTCCCTAGCTTCTGTTGTTGGTTCTTGTGATGCAGTTTTCATTTTAATGTTCATAGTTTTGATCCTCCTTCTTCTAAACCAGTCCCTTTAACATCTCATATAACAGTGGTTTGGATCTAATGAATTCCTTCAGTTTTACTTTGTCCTGGAAGTACTTTCTCTGTCCTTCTATTCTGAATGACAGCTTCGCTGGATAGAGTATTCATGACTGTAGGTTTTTGCTTTTCATTACTTTGAATATTTCTTGCCAGTCCTTTCTTGCCTGCAGGGTCTCCCTTGAGAATTCACCTGCTAGTCTAATTGGGACCCCTTTGTACATGATTCTTTTCTTTTCTCTTGCTGCTTTTAAGATTCTCTCTTTACCTTTAATTTTTGACAATTTGATTATAATGTGTCTTGGAGTGGTTCTCTCTGGGTCCAGTTTTTCTGGAACTTTCTGTGCTTCCTGGACCTGTAAGTCTATTTTCTTCCCCCGGTTAGGGAAGTTCTGCTTTATTATATTTTCACTTAATTTTTCAATTTCTAGTTCTTCTTCACCCTCTGGCAATCCTATAATCCATATGTTCGATCGATCTCTTATAGCTGATCCTCCCACTTTCCTTGCTTTCTGTTTCCTCTTTCCACACTGGTTGACTGTTTGTTCCTTCCCTATGTTCCGGTTTGTTGATTTGATCTCTGGATTTTATTTCCTCACCACTTGTCTCGTATGTGTTTTCATTAATTTCAGTATGAGTGGCTTTCAATCCTTCCCGGTCTTGTTCCAAATCTTTTGTTAATTCTGTAAGCCGCCTAATAACTATAACTCTGAATTGAGCCTCTGAAAGGTTTCTTATTTGTTTGTCTGTCAGATTCTTCATCTGTTGCCTGGTGAGCTGTGTCACCGGGATTTCTATAGTTGTCTGCCTCATTTTGACAAGTTTATGTTTTGCTTTGCTTTCTGGGTAGGCTGTAGGGGGCGGAGTCCCATGTACTCGTCACTACCCAGCAACCAGCGGCAATCCCCCACCTTTTTCACTGTGCTGTGGCGCTTTGAGTGGGGGCGGGGGTCCAAGATGGATTCCTGCCATTATTCTCTGCTGGGAGACCGGGATCCATCCTCTCTGCCTCTGGGCCTCACCGTCTGAGGCAATGGGGGGGCTGCCTTTCCCAGCGTTGGGGGCATGAGCTGCCTGGGCTCGACTGCAGCCAGGATTGCTCCCCCTGCCACTGTCCCTGCTGCTATTGCAAACAGCACCACCTGATTTTGCCCCTCCTACCCATCCGATGAGCACCGCTGGTTTATAACTTCATACATTGGGCTTCTGTGTAGTTTTATTTTCTGGAATTTCTAGTTATCTTTTGTTTTAAGGTAGTTGTATTCCTTTCTGGTTGTAGAGGGAGACCAAGCGTGTCCGTCTAAGCCTCCATATTGGCCAGAACAAGATAATGTATTTTTATATGTAGAGTACTTAGCATAGAAGCTAGCATATAGTAAATGTGCAATTGTAATAACATATTTTATTTCCTCTATTAGTATATTAAGTATGTCTTGCTGTTTTATTTTTTTCCCAGTGGTTGCTCTAGGCTTACAATAAGCATCATTAACATTACCATCTAACTTTGTACATAACATCACTTATATCATACCACATACACACATAATGTAGCAAGTGTATTACAGCACATTATACTTTGATTTTACCATCTACTCTGTCTCTGCTGGAAGGAGGGTTACATCCCCCAGGATATGAGAGACGCCAACATTATCACCATGTACAAGAACAAAGGAGACCGCAGCGACTGCAACAACTACCGGGGCATCTCTCTCCTCAGCGTCATCGGCAAAGTATTCGCCCGGGTTGCTCTTGCCCGCCTGCAGACCCTTGCTTCCCGCGTCTACCCAGAGTCCCAGTGTGGCTTCAGAGCTGGCCGATCAACAGTGGACATGATCTTCTCCCTACGCCAGCTGCAGGAGCAGCATAAACCACTCTACCTCGCCTTTATCAACCTCACGAAGGCGTTTGATCTGGTCAGTCGAAGCGGACTCTTCAGCTTGCTACGGAAGATTGGCTGTCCACCACATCTGCTTGCTGTGGTCATGTCCTTTCATGACAACATGCACAGCACGGTGTCCTACAACGGCGCAACCTCTGAGGCCTTCCCAGTCAGCAGTGGAGTAAAGCAGGGCTGCATCCTCGCACCTACGCTGTTCGGAATCTTCTTCTCCATGCTCCTCCAATACGCCTTTAAGGACTGCAGCGAGGGTGTCTTCATTCACACCAGATCCGATGGCAAGCTCTACAACCTGGCCCGTCTACGAGCCAAGACCAAAGTCAAAGAGGTGCTCATCCGTGAGATGCTCTTTGCCGACGACGCAGCCTTGACATCACACTCCGAAGAGGGACTCCAGCAGCTAGTCACTTGCCTTTCCCACGCATGCAAGGAGTTCGGACTAGCCATCAGCCTGACGAAGACGAACGTTATGGCTCAAGGCACGGGGACTCCCCCATGCATCACCATCGACGGGTACACCCTGGAGGTTGTCAACGATTTCACTTACCTCGGGTCCACCATCTTGAGCTCTCTGTCAGTCGACTTGGATGTCAACCGGAGAATCGCCAGGGCAGCCACAGTTATGGCCAAACTGAACCGGCGAGTGTGGAAGAATTCCAGCCTCACTGAGAAAACCAGACTGCGCATCTACCAAGCCTGCGTACTCAGCACTCTCCTCTATGGCAGCGAGACGTGGACCACCTACGCAAGGCACGAAAGGAAACTCAACAGCTTCCACATGAGGTGCCTGCGACGCGTCCTGCATGTCGCCTGGCAGGATAAGGTTCCCAACACCGAGGTGCTGAAGCAAGCCAACATGAGCAGTTTGCATGCAGTTCTTAGTGAGAGACGCCTCAGGTGGCTCGGTCATGTCAAAAGAATGGATGCAGGCCGTATTCCCAAAGACCTCCTCTACGGCGAGCTAGCAGAAGGCCAGAGGATGACAGGGCGCCCAAAACTGCGGTTCAAAGACATCTGCAAAAAGGACATGACACAATGCTCCATCAATCTCAACACATGGGAAGTTCAAGCAGACGACCGCCTAGCCTGGAGGCTCGCGGTCAGGCAAGGTACGTCACGCGCAGAGGCTGCGTGCAATGAGGAGGCGGTCCAGAAAAAATCAAGGCGGAAGCAGCGTCAACAGCAGCAACAACAGCCATCTGCCTTCACCTGTAACAAGTGCGGCAGGGATTGTCACTCCCGAGTCGGACTGCACAGCCATTCTCGGCGGTGCAGATAGACTCTCAAGAAGCTACGCCATCGTCTCTCGAGACGGACGGCTGCCGACGATGACGACGACCAATTGTATCCTTTTTGCTATTTTTGTCATGCATTATATCTCTACATGTTATATATACCACTTTATATTATTATTATTTTAAGCAATTATCTTTAAAGAAGTTGAAAGAAAGGAATATTAGTATTTACCATTTCCAGTGTTCAGTCTTTGTGATGATCATAAATTCCTTTGGTAGCAATTTTATTCTTGCTGATGATTCTTCCAGCTATTTTCTTTCTGAAAATGTTTTTATGTTGTCTTCATTATTGAGGAATATTTTCACTGAACATGATTTCTAGATGAGCAGTTTTAAAGCACCATAAATATATAAAATTTTTCTGATGTTCATCATTTCTGATAAAAAGTCTGTGTAGATTCTTACTTCTATTTTTCTTAAGAAAACTGTGTCTTTTTCTCTGAATGTTTCTCGGATTTTTTCTTTGTTATTGTGTTCAGTGCTTTGATTGCAATGTGCCTAGGTGTGTTGTTCTTGATCTTTATTTTGCTTAGGATCTCCTCACTTCTTAAATCTGTTAGTTTATGTTTTTCACCAAATATATGTGACTCTCATTTCTTCAAGTGTATTTCTGACCGATTTCCCCTCTTCTTTTTTTTGAAACTCCAATTACACAGGGAAATACAATTTTCATTGAGTTAGATCTGACACTTGTTTTTGACTAATTTTGGCATCTGAATCCAAAAATGACCCCAGTTTTTCTCTATCATGTCAACTTTTTAAGGTACAGTATACCTTCCCTTTGTCCCAAAAATCATACAAAATGTACAAAGAAAAATAAAGAAAAAATGACCTGAAAGTACTGTTTATTTAGAGTTATTTTATTCATATAAAGGTTATATAGTTACTATAAGTCAAATTGTGTACAAGTAGTAAAGTTCTGCTACCAAACATACATATTAAGGTATTTTATCTTTTCAAATGACAGGCTAGGAAATGCCAAAATGAGATACTTGAGACAGTCTCCTTCAGTTGGCAAAGCTTTAACAAATTGCATCATGAAACCCAATTTTATGTGCAGAGGTGGGAATATAATGTCCTTTCTGTCAACAAGTGGCTCATGTACAATGTTTGAATCACCAGGTTTGAGGTTAGATCTTGGGGGCCAATTCGACTCCACCCAGTGCTTCTCATGAGCTCTGCTGTCAAACATACAGAGAAAACACGGATACTTGGTGTATCTGCATTGCTGACCAAGAAAGAAGCAGACCATTTGAAGGTCAACACAGATGATCCAATTGTGCTTGTGATATTGCAACAGATCAATGACTCTCTTTATGTCTTCATATTCTTCGTGAAAACAAACTGAATGGCCAATTGGGACTGCACCAAATAAATTGCCATTATGGAGGAAGACACACTTCAAGCTCTGCTTTGAGCTATCGAAGAATAGTTGCCACTCAGTTGCGTTACAGATTGGAATTCCCAATTCCTTCATTAAACCATGTATGTTATGGCAATACACAAAGCCACCATCACTTTGAAGTACTTCAGAAATGAACTTTCTTTTGATTGAAAGTAGGATACCTCTGCTCCTTTTTTAAGCAAGTTTTTCTCATGCAGTCTTGATGCTAGGAGTTCTGAAGCTTTTTTGGATAGTCCCAAATCTCGTGCCAAATCATTCAACTCATGCTGATCAAATCTCTAACAAGCTGAGTCATTTTCAATTTCAAAATCTTTATCGTTGCTGTCACTTAGTTCTTCATCATACTCCTGTTTTTTGAAAGAGGGTAGTTCAATAAAAACTGGCACTGGGATTTCAGCTAAATGAAGAACTTGGCATATAGCTGATAGTAGACTAGGATTTCCTATTTTACATTTGTTTTTCTTGTTATATCCTGATGTTTTCACATATGAAAGTAACAGTTACTTGAATGATCTATGGGCTCTCACCAAACCATAGGTATACCAAATGGCAATTTATCACGTGTTCCCTTCGTCAACATTTGTAAACTTTTGACACACTGCTTGCACATCTTGTGAGGGGTCCAAGACTTCTCTTGATCCCCAAGTTTTATTTTAAAATATGCAAAATAGACTTGCCTAACAAATGCACTATTTGTCCTTTGACTGGGAATGGTGAAACTGCCACAGATATAACAAAACGAATCAGGGTTGTTTAGGCACTTATGATGAGAAATAGCAGAGGCAGACATGATCTGAAGGAAAGGAAATAAGTATATATGTCAATAGAAAAATAAATTCTGTTAACCCCTTGTATACAGACAAGAACTCAGACTACACTTTGGAATACAATTCACTGTGTAGAGTGGCACACAACCTCTCACCACACTGTCTCATATGTAACTGAATAGTCTAGACAAGTATGAACCTGTCACTGATCTCCAAGGTCATCCCCCACCCCTCCCCACTCGAGGTAGGTTTGCTCTCAGCCAATAGGAGAGCACTAGTGCTTCCCTTGATCCAGGCTCGATCCAGCCTTGAGTAGTCACATTAAGATAAGCTGTAGAGAAAAAAACTTGATGTGATAGAAGAAAATTAACTGCAGTTTTGAAATCAGCATGCCTACTTAAGTTTAAAACAGCTGAAAATTTGAACTCAATAGGAATTATGTTAAAAATTGTTCCCCTGTGTTACATTTAGATTGCTTGCTGTTGCCCTGCAGGTTGTTGAATTTTTTCAATTTTCTTTAACTTCATATTGTAAAAGTTCTATTGATCTATCATAAATTTAAGCACCTACTTTTGCTATTTACCACTGCTGTTAAATTCAAACCATGAGTTTAAAGGGTATTAAGTTTTATTTTGTTAACTAGTTAAATTAATAGTGAGGTTTTTTTGTCCTGCTAGTCTTCTTCATACTCTTTATAAGGAGAATCTATTTTGTGTTAGTCTTGGGGAATGACTCTTACTCAAGGGTGTGGCTACTTAATAAGCAAACTCCATCTGTCCGGACTGGAGCTCCAATGTCTCCCAGCACCCTCTAACCTCTGTTCTCACCATACAGGTCATGGCCCTAAGGCATGTGATCTTTGCTAGTGACTCTCTAGAGAGTCTTGCCTTGCAGATTTACTCTACAGATGCATAGTACAGCCCTTGGCCAAGGACTCAAGGTTAATGCTGATTTGTGGGATGACCCTCTGTGCTTCTCTAATCCCATTTCTCTACTGGCCTGCCCTGTGAGGTTCTGCTGCCTCAGCAGTCTAGAACTCTGTTCTGTTCTTTTCAGTTCATTGTAACTGCCTTTGTCCTTGGATTCTTCCTCCCTGCCTCTGAAGGAATATACTTCCAGGAAGAAAATTGGGTTGTTGTGGAGCTTATTTTGTGTGTTTTCTTCCTCCCAAGGATCATAGTTCTGTGTTGCCTGTTTTTTTATTCCCTGAAAACAGTTGTCTCATATATTTTGTCTAGTTTTATAGTGGATTTTTGTGGGAGGGCCAGTCTCCTAGTTACCCTATCAGAGATGTAAGTGGAAGTTTCATATTGAACTTTTATATTCTGATTCCAGACTATCAAGGATAAGCTTTAAATCTCAAAATGATTTATCCTGACACTTCCTTCTCTGGGCCAAGCCCTATTCATTCTGAATGTGCTCAGAATACAGAAAAAAAAAATCTTAAATGCAGTCATTTTCCAAGAAAAATTGGTTGACAAGACAAATCTATGAAATACTATAAATACCAAATTCAGGTATTAACTATCTTGGTCTGTTTTATTTCTTGACTCTTGTAGATAATTAAGAATTGACTGTTTCAATACTAAATATAATTTTCTATGTCAGGTCTTTTATCCAATGACAGTCTCTTTCTCTTTCTATGTTTGATGACAGAATTTTGGTCAGAAAGCAGTTTTAAATGTCTGCTCATGTAGTAATCATCAAATGAATGCCCTAACAGTAGCTGTATGGGTCCTTTAAGAAGACTAGACATTGTCTTGACCAGAATTAATAAGAATCTTGTATTACAAATTCAATATTTATAGTAGCTAGTCTTAGTAGTGGAATGCATTGGTTTCCTAGAGGTTTCAATAAAGCTTTGTAACCAACTGTTCTGGTTAATTGTGTCTTTTTGTGTGTCTAAGAGAGACAGGATGTGAAAGTTTTAATGTCAAGTTTATTTTTGTACCTTGCCAAATACACTAGAATGAAAAGTTGAATTTCATACAAATTCAGTGCATCAGAGTATATTGAATCAAACATGTTTTTTAATATCACTTGAATTGCAGATTTGCTTGGCTTTTAGCTTATTGCACTCTTTCTGTTCTGAGGCTTTTAAATCCACACTCCCCTTGATTCATTTCTTATATACACTTTTGGGTCAATTACAAGTCTGCCTCACTGCCTGCCTTGTTCTCTGCCAGAAAGATAAACAGTGAACAGAGCCTTTTATCTTAGCAGGGCCTCTCCAGATACTGCATTAGAACAACTTTTCTCTCTTCAATGTATTATTTATGGGATTTTAAGTTATTCTTTCACTTTGGGTGTGAAACCAAAACTTTCTTATGCAATGTAGCAGATGTAGCGATAAGTTCAAGTGATTACCTGCCTTCCAGTGATTTCATCTGTGGCACTTCTTTCAATTAATCACTTTCAGCTGAGTTATTTACTAGCGCTAACTTTATGAACTTGAGTTTACAGGCCTATAAGAATGAGGAATATTTAAACTTGGGTATATTGAAGGGCAACATACAACTCTGTTGTGCAGAGGCTATGTCTGGTGACAGACAACCACAGATACATTCACAATTTCTTATCATTGTTCCACTTACCGAGGTAACCAGCTGACCAAGGCTAGAGTGCAAATTACCTTTTGCTTTTGGTGAATGTTGCCTTAGATGGTTGATAACCTTTCTGAAAGATTGTTTATCAACCACCTCCATCAGGAATTATCCTAGGGTTTGAGCCACACCTTGCCAGACCTGTAGGAAGTATCTGTGGCTGAGGCCTGGAACCTGTGTTTTAAACAAGCGTTCAAGGTGAATCCCATGCACAGAAAAGTTTCAAAACCACTTTCTTTTTTTTTTTTTTTTTTTTTAAGTATATTTTATTGATTATATTGTTACAATAGTTCCAATTTTTCCCCTTTGCTCCCCTCCGCCCAGCACCCCCCTTCCCCGACATTCCCCCCCCCAAGTCCATGCCCATGGCTCACGCTTTCATATATTCTTCTTCTTTTTTTTAAAAAATAATTAATTAATTAGTTAAATATTTGAACAATAAAAAATAACAATCCCTCCCTCTCAGACTTAAGACCCTTTACAATCTTATAAAGGACAATGGACGAAGGTCTCGAGCTCCTCTAGCTGCTTCAAGCTGGGCATGGTCGTCGTCCTACCTACCCTTGGGTCAAGAAATCCCTAATAAGAGTGGGGGTGTGGAGGGGAGGGTGGCCTTCCCACAAGGGGAAGGATCGTGCAGACTCCAGGTTGGTTGGCTGTCTCTGGACAACGGCATGCTTGGTTTAACAGGCTGGCATCCTTGTTGTATTCTGGGGGCAACAGGGTTAAAGGACATCATTCAATCCGTAACCACTAGATGACAAAAGACAGGTATTAATTTTTCAATGTCCCACATTAGGGAAAAGAAGGGCTTCTTTAGAGGAAGGTATTCCAGGTACATCTCACCTGTCCAAAACCCTTTTGCCCATTATACTTAGTTTGGACTGAGGGAAATATTTTAGGTTTCCCCCCTCTCAGGCCTCTGGGCTCTTTCTATCCAAGCCATTAGGATAGGAAAGAGAAACCAGTTTTAAAGTGAAGCCCACAGACCACCCCATTCTTCACCAACCCAGCCACTTAGTTCAGCCAAACCATTGAGTCTCTGGAGGCAGCAATGCAGACAGGATTAAGTGAGGCCTATACGTACAGACAATCACTCAGGTAATGAGATCGTAGGCTTATGCCCTTTGAAAACAGAAAACACATGTTAATTTATGTAACATAACCCACACACAAGTTTATAGATCTGTAGGACTGTCTTATCGGAAAGACATCCAGTTGCAAGGCATTTGACATTCTTTTTGCCTGTAAATTAAACATCTTTGATAATGCCACAGACATAGTTTAACTTTCAAATGAAAACAAATTTTAAATGAAAAGAAACTTTAAAGACGGTTAGCTGCACTACTTTATAGTCTGCCACTGGGCATTGTGATCTTCCTTGAATCTTGATTTTTCTCCCTAGGATTACCCTCCTTGTCATTAAAGGGACTGCATTAAGTCCATTTTTAATTTATCCTGTTCATTTGCATAAACACAACAAGAGCAGCAAATGATCACTTATGATCTTTAGTTTTGCTTTGCTGGAACTTACGCAAGGAACATTTAGGGTGACCTTCAGTCTGCCCTTCAGGGCACAGAAGCTGAGCCACATACCTGGCATTCAGCCTTGCCTGTAAACACCTGTCTTTTCCAGGTCCTCCTGGTTTTCCATTGTGCCTTAAGGTCCCTTCCAGCAATCTTTCAGGAAAACAACCTTCGTTCCTTCCCTGGAAAGATTGCTATGGACCGCTTATCCATCCAAGGTACCAGGCCTTTTATCTCGTGGACTTTTATTACCTTTGAAAGTCAGTCCCAGTTGCTCAGGGCTTTTTGGTAACAACCAAAGCCCAAGCATGTCTCCTTTAGGCATGACATTCCAGTCAAAGTCTTAGTCAAAAAATCACTATTGACAACTGGTCTTATTAGTTTTATGTAAAGAAACTTAGGTCATTACTTACTTCTTTAGAATGCCAAATTCTGGAGGGATCAGATAGGGAGAAAGTATATACAGTGTGAAGGAAAATCCTTGTCCTTCTAATATTCACTGAACTTGCATTTCTATTCTTTATATTTTTATTTTTTCCCCCCACTAAAAATTTTTCTGTTTGTTTGTTTTTCCATTACAGTTGTCTCACTTTTTTCCCCCTCTTGCTTCTCTGCACCCTTTCCCTCCCTTCTCCCACATTCAGTCCCCACCCAGCTGTCCATGTCCATGGATCATTTATACATGTTCCTTGACTAGACCCTTCCCCTTTTTACCACTTCTCTCCCTCCCATCTCCCCCTTTGTTACTGTTAGTTTATTCCTCGTTTACATACCTCTGGTTCAATTTTGCTCATTTGTTTGTGTTGTTCATTAGTTTCCTTTAACAGGTGATAGCATAAGGTAATTTTCTTTTGTTGCCTGGTTTATTTTGCTAAGCATAATTCTCTCTAGTTCCAATCATGTTGTTGCAAATGGTAGAAGTTCCTTCTTTCTTTCAGTATTTATTCATTGTCATTTTCCCCCTTTGTACTCGTGTTCCTCTCTGTCTCTCTCTGTTTCTTCATCTTCTTAAAGCAGACCCTTTAGCATCTCTTGCAATACTGGTTTGGTGGAGATGTATTCTTTTAACCTTCTTTTGTCTTGGAAACTCCTTATTTCACCTTCCATTTTGAATGAGAGCCTTGCTGGGTAGAGTATTCTTGGTTGTATGCCTTTGTTTTTCATTACTTGGAATATATTTTGCCATTCCCTTCTGGCTTGTAGTGTTTCTGCTGAGAAATCTGATGATAGCCTTATTGGAGCTCCCTTGTATGTTATTAGTTGTTTCTCTCTTGCTGCTTTTAGGATTCTCTCTTTGTCTTTCAATGTTGGCATTTTAATTATGATGTGTCTTGAAGTGGGCCTGTTGGGGTTCATCTTCATTGGGACCCTCTGTGCTTCCTGGACTTGCATGATTCTTTCTCTCTTCATGTTAGGGAAGTTTTCTGTCATTAGTTTTTCAAAGAGGTTTTCTATCCCTTGCTCTTCTTCTTCTCCTTCTGGAATTCCTATGATACGGATATTATTACGTTTCATGTTGTCCTGCAGCTGTCTTAGAGCCTCTTCAGTCTTGTTCAGCCTTTTTTCATTTTGTTGCACTGTCTGTGAGTTTTTGTCTACATTGTCCTCCAGCTCGCTGATCCGATTTTCTGCTTCCTCTAGCCTGTTTTTAATTCCTTCTACTGTGTTCTTCAATTCAGAGATCATATTCTTCATTTCCTCCTGGCTCTTATTGATAGCTTCCATGTCCTTTTTGATGCTGGTATAGTGCTCAGTAAGTTCCTTATAGTTCTTCTGGAGTTCTTTGTAGTTTCCGCTGAGCTCATTGAGCTTCTCCATAATACATGCTTTCAATTCCGTATCTGATAGTTGGCTCCCCTCTCTTTCATTTAGCACTCTTTCTGGGGACTCTGCCTTTCCTTTCGATGGGGGGTTGTTTCTCTGTCTCCCCATTTTTGTGACTCCTATTGTTTGTTGGTGCTTCTTAGAATGATCTCAAAAACCACTTTCTTGAAGGGAGATATTTTAAGAGTCATATTGGCTAAATATTTATTAGTTAAACCTATGAGCTGATGGGTTCCTATGCCAGATGATTTAGTGTTAATTTTTCATTCTAGAATTTTGCCTGTATACCTATTCTATGCTTGTTGCATTGAAGTTTTCCATAGCCTGGACCAGAGATGGCTCCACACAGGATGAGAAAATTGGCATTTCTTGTTTTATTTATATTGTTCATTTCAACTAATAGCCACACTGTTTCCCAACTTTCTTAATGGGAAATGATAGCAGAGTCATCTCTATGGTTCAGGTCCTTCTTTTTAAGATCATGAGTTTATTGGACCAATTTATTTTTGTAATTGTAGAAAGTGATCATGATGTCTCTGTCTCTTCTGAACTGGGACTGGTGGTGCCTTTTGGGATCTATGTAACCTTCTTCAGACATTCCTGCTCATGTTAAAAGAATAAATTAAATTCCCTGTGGATGATCTGATTCTCTGATAGGACTAACAAGAAACTCCTCTGGATACCTACCATGCCCCATGCTGCTCTCTGCCTTATTTTCTAAATAGTGCAAGTCGAGGTGTCCACAGTGGCCACTTACCTTCTAAGTGGTCTCTGGGCTTCTGCTCTTGTTGCTACAATAATTTCTCAACACAGCAGCTGATGTGATCTTAAAAACATGATTTCAGTCATGTCACTTTCTTGCTCAACAGCCTCCAATGGCTTCCTGAGATGAATGCTCTGGTGCACAGCCCAGATACCCCTTCCCAGGGCTGAAGCACACATTTTCCCAGATACTGAGAGTGTTAACAGACTTCAGCTGAGTCTCTACAAATTCTTCTTAAGAGAGTGGCCTAAATGAAGGCCACTTTCATGGCAGCCTTCATCCATTGATGGTTCATGCAGCAGTACAGAGCCTGCATTGTCTCGGCCATCCTAGCTTCTGAGCTCCAAGTTGTATAGGCTACATCACAGTTCAGTTTCTCCCTCTGCCTAATACTGCTTCTTTCCCTCTTCAGTAAATGCCTGACACCCTTCCCAGAAACTTCCTGCCCACAAATTTCCACCTCGGAGTCTGTCCCAGGGAACTCAACCTGCAGACTGGGTCTGCTTGTTTTCAACCTTGTCACCTCCTTCTCTCCACTGCACGCATTCCATCACAGACACCTTGCTTTTTCTGTGGTTCCTCAAACACTCCAAGTTTGTACCTACCTCATGGTTTAAGCACTTTGGTCTGTCTGGAACAGAATCCTTCCCCAGAATTCAGCATGATCTGCTTCCTGTCTGTCCAAACATCACCTCCTTACAAAGGCCTTTCTGATGATCCTTCAGAGGCGCATTCCCTACTCACCCCTCCATCATCTCTTGCCCCTTACCGGACTTTACTTCATAGCATTTCTCAAGCCAACATTGTATTATATATTTACTTGTGTTTAATGTTTCTTTTACTTAAATGGAAGGTCTCTGGGATCAGTCTCCATTACTTCTTAAGAGCAGTGCCTGCCATGTAGTAAGCACTCTAAGTATTTTTGATTGGATGAATGAATTAGCAAATGACTGCATGAATGACTCTTGATGGAGCCAACCCACACATACAAAGTAGTGGAGATAAGAATGTGTATCTATTTTGTTCTCTTCTTTTTAATCTTCAGATCTAATAGATATTTTTACATATCATTATATGTGCATTTATGACCATTGCCATTTTTTGGCTGTGTGACATTTGATAAGTTATTTAACCTCTATGCCTCAGATTTCTTAGCCATAAAATGAAGATAATGGATTTATTGTGAAGATTAAAGTAGTCAGAATATTGTGTGGAATGTGGTAACTAATTCACAAGTGTTAATTAGCTGTTTTAAAAATTATTATTGGGAGAAACAAGATGGCGAAGAGTAAGTGGAAGCTACATTAACCTCCTCCCAGAACTAGTCTGGATTTACAACTTAATTTTGGAGAAATCACCTGGAATAACCAACTGAACACTAGCTGGAGAGAAGTCTTATAACCATGGAGAGACAGAAAAGGCCACTATATCACAACATGATCAGTAAGGAGTACGGAGATGCAGAAGGGCTGGCTGGACTCACATGGGTGGCAGCTGAAGGGACTGAGAAACAGCTCAGCAGCCAGGGGTTCCCCCTGAGAAGGGCAAGGTCTAAACCCCCAGCTGAGCTTTCCAGCCTACAGAAACAGAATGGAAAGTAAAATAGTATCCAGCTGTGAAAAGTGAAAAGCCACAGGGTTTCTTGCTAGCCGGAGAGAAACAGCGGGAGGAAAAGAGCTCGTAAGCGGATCACATATGAAAATATTTTGGCCCCCACTTACCCTGGGCTTGAACAGAGGGAAGGCAGAGAGGACTAGAGACGCTTGGGGAGAGTTTGGTGTGGTGGCTTTGAGGGGAGAACTGGGGAGGCAACCGACCAGGTCCCAGTGCTGACTCATCCCCAGTACTGCAGGCAGACCATTCCCCTCTCTCCAAGTGGCACCAGCCTGAGGGGAAGCAAAAGCCCTGCCTACAGGAATTAAGCTGCCACACCCACAGTCCTTAAGCCTGACAGCTAATCACAGACTGAATAGATTAACAACTAAAGAAGCCAGACAAAGGCAGTAGATCCCTGGAAGTCTTCAACAGGCTGCCTAGGTCCAGACTGGTACTAAATCTGACGCCACCAGGGGCAGATCCAGGAAGTGCAGATCATTCTAAGAAGCACCAACAAACAATAGGAGTCACAAAAATGGGGAGACAGAGAAACAATCCCCCATCCAAAGGAAAGGTAGAATCCCCAGAAAGAGTGCTAAATGAAATAGAGGGGAGCAAACTATCAGATATGGAATTAAAAACATGGATTATGGAGAAGTTCAATGAGCTCAGCAGAAACTACAAAGAACTCCAGGGAAACTACAAGGAACTCCAGAAAAACGACAAGAAACTTACTGAGAATTACACCAGCATGAAAAAGGACATAAAAACTATCAATAAGAGCCAGGAAGAAATGAAGAATATGATCTCTGACTTGAAGAACACAATAGAAGAAATTAAAAGCAGGCTAGAGGAAGCAGAAGATCGGATCAGCGAGCTGGAGGACAACTTAGACAAAAGCTCCCAGACAGTACAACAAAATGAAAAAAGGCTGAACAAGACTGAAGATGTTCTAAGACAGCTGCAGGACAACATGTAACGTAATAATATCCGTATCATAGGAATTCCAGAAGGAGAAGAAGAAGAGCAAGGAATAGAAAACCTCTTTGGAAAACTAATGACAGAAAACTTTCCTAACATGAGGAGAGAAAGAGTCACGCAAGCCCAGGAAGCACAGAGGGTTCCAATGAAGATGAACCCCTACAGGCCCACTTCAAGACACATCATAATTAAAATGGCAACATTCAAAGACAAAGAGAGAATCCTAAAAGCAGCAAGAGAGAAACAACTAATAACATACAAGGGAGCTCCAATAAGGCTATCATCAGATTTCTCAGCAGAAACACTACAAGCCAGAAGGGAATGGCAAAATATATTCCAAGCAATGAAAAACAAAGGCCTACAACCAAGAATACTGTACCAAGCAAGGCCCTCATTCAAAATGGAAGGTGAAATAAGGAGTTTCCAAGACAAAAGCAGGCTAAAACAATATATCTCCACCAAACCTGCATTGCAAGAGATGCTAAAGGGTCTGCTTTAAGAAGATGAAGGAACAGAGAGAGACAGAGAAGAACACGAGTACAAAGGGGGGAAATGACAATGAATAAATACTGAAAGAAAGAAGGAACTTCTACCATTTGCAACAACATGGATGGAACTAGAGAAAATTATGCTTAGCGAAATAAGCCAGGCAACGAAAGAAAAATACCTCATGCTATCACCTATTATGGGAAACTAATGAACAACACAAACAAATGAGCAAAATTGAACCAGAGGTATGTAAACAAGGAATAAACTAACAGTAACAAAAAGGGAGATGGGAGGGAGAGAAGTGGGTCAAAAGGAGAAGGGTCTAGTCAAAGAACATGTATAAATGACCCATGGACACGGACAACTGAGTGGGGACTAAATGTGGGAGAAGGGGGGGCAGGGTGCAGGGAAGTAAGAGGGGGAAAAATGTGGGACAATTGTGATGGAAAAACAAACAAAAAAATTTTGGGGGGTGAAAATATGAAAATATAAAGAATGGAAATGCAAGTTCAGTGAATATTAGAAGGACAAGGATTTTCCTTCACACTATATATTTTTCTCCCTATCTGATCCCTCCAGAATTTGGCATTCTAAAGAAGTAAGTAATGACATAAGTTTCTTTGCATAAAAGTAATAAGACTAGTTGTAAATAGAGTTTTTTTTTTTTTTAAACTAAGACTTAGACTGGAATGTCATGACTAAAGGAGACATGCTTGGGCTCTGGTTGTTACTAAAAAGCCCTGAGGAACTGAGATTGACTTTCAAAGGTAATTAAAGCCCATGAGATAAAAGGCCTGGTACCTTGGTTGGATGTGTGGTCCATGGCAATCTTTCCAGGGAAGAAATGAAGGTTGTTTTCCTGAAAGACGGCTAGAAAGGACCTTAAGGCACATTGGAAAACCAGAAGGACTTTGAAAATACAAGTGTTTACAGGCAAGGCTGAATGTCAGGTATGTGGTTCTGCTTCTGTGTCCTAAAGGGCAGACTGAAGGTCACCCTAAATGTTCTTTGCGTAAGTTTCAGCAAAGCAGAACTAAAGATCATAAGTGATCATTTGCTGCTCTTATTGTGTTTATGCAAATGAACAGGATAAATTAAAAATGGACTTAATGCAATCCCTTTAATGACAAGGAGGGTAATCTTAGGGAGAAAAATCGTGATTCAAGGAAAATCACAATGCTCAGTGGTAGACTATAAAGTGGTGCAGCTAACTGTCTTTAAAGTTTCTTTTCATTTAAAATTTGTTTTCATTTGAAAGTTAAACTATGTCTGTGGCATTATCAAAGATGTTTAATTTACAGGCAAGAAGAATGTCAAATGCCCTGCAACTGGATGTCTTTCCAATAAGACAGTCCTACAGATTTAGAGACTTGTATGTGGGTTATGTTACATAAATTAACATGTGTTTTCTGTTTTCAAAGGGCATAAGCCTACAATCTCATTACCTGAGTGATTGTCTGTAAGTATAGGCCTCACCTAATCCTGTCTGCGTTGCTGCCTCCTGAGACTCAATGGTTTGGCTGAACTAAGTGGCTGGGTTGGTGAAGAATGGGGTGGTCTGTGGGCTTCACTTTAAAACTGGTTTCTCTTTTCTGTCCTAATGGCTTAGACAGAAAGATCCCAGAGGTCTGAGAGGGGGGAATCCTAAAATATTTCCCTCAGCCCAAACTAAGAATAATGGGCAAAAGGGTTTTGGACAGGTGAGATGTACCTGGCACACCTTCCTCCAAAGAAGCCCTTCTTTTCCCTAATGTGGACATTGAAAAATTAATACCTGCCTTTTGTCATCTAGTGGTTATGGATTAAATGATGTCTTTTAACCCTGTTGCCAAGTCTGTTGCCTCCAGAATACAACAAGGGTGCCAGCCTGTTAAACCAAGCATGCCGTTGTCCGGGGACAGCGAACCGACCTGGAGTCTGCACGATCCTTCCCCATGTGGAAAGGCCACCCTCCCCTCCACACCCTGACTCTTATTAGGGATTTCTGGACCCAAGGGTAGGTAGGATGATGACCATGTCCAGTTTGAAGCAGCTAGAGGAGCTCGAGACCTTCGCCCATTGTCCTTTATAAGATTATAAAGGGTCTTAAGTCTGAGAGGGAGGGATTGTTCTTTTTTATTGTTAAATTAATTAATTAATTAATTATTTAAAAAAAGAAAAAGAAGAATATATGAAAGGGTGAGGCAGGAGAGCTTGTATGTATGATGCATGGGCATGGACTTGGTGGGGGGATTGTTGGGGGTGGGAGGTGCTGGGTGGAGGGGAGCAAAGTGGAAAAAATTAGAACTATTGTAACAATATAATCAATAAAATATACTTAAAAATTATTATTGTATTCTTTGATTTGAAATTAAAATTTATTGTAAATGCTTATAAATATTCTACCATAAATATACTTACCTAACTACCTTTTGTTTGACCTTTAGTTTGTTTCCAGGTTGCTTTACAATCATAAATAATGCTGCAATAACATTTTTAAACATAACCTTTTTTTGTATATCTATAATTATTTTCTTGAACCAATGCCTGTAAACAGAATTATGGTTAAAATTTTACACATTTCTATTATTAAGGTGGGCAAACTGCTGTAACAAATAAACTTAAAAAGTATAATGGATCAAATACAGCAAGGGTTTATCTCTTCAGTTGCAAAGGGGGCATTGATAATCCCCTCTTCTCTAGCAGTTCTGAGCTCTGCCATCATTAAGATATGGTCTCCAGCATTATCCTACCCATCTGCTTCAGGCCTGTGGAAGGAGAAACAAAGGATGGGGAAGGCACTTCCCTTAAACTCTGGGTCACCGAAATGATGCTACTCTAGCTGCTTACATCCCACTGGTGAGAGTGAGTCACATGGCCTCACTTGGATGTTAGTGGGGAGATGACCCTGGCTAGCTTAGTCATTCTCCCCTACTTGAGAGGTAGCACAAGCTATTGGAGCACTTACAGCTGCCTCAGCTAAAGCACATTTTTGATACTGTAGATAGGTTATGTCAAATAATCCTCCAGAAAGGCTACACGTAATGAGTCTAAATTCATATTTCTGAAAGCAGAGTGATTTAATTAAGTAAATATATACTGGACCTTGTGATGATATTTCCTTGTTGTGTTAACCTCTCATTTAGGTATAAAAGTACCAAACAATTACATCATTCTTTCTATGAAGGTTCTGAACTAAAATGAGAGCTATACCCAGAAGCCAGGTAAGAATCATAATAGTACTTCCGGCCAACTAGGAGGCGTAGACAGACACGCTGCGTCTCCCTCCACAACTAGGAAGGAATACAACTACCTCAGAACTAGAAACAACCAGAAGTTCCAGAAAATCAAACTGCATGAAATCCAGCAAACAAAGATATAAAGAAGAAATACTCATCCAGATAGGTAGGAGGGGTGGAGCCGGGGTGGAGAGGATACTGTGTGGTGATGGCAGGAGTGGTGGCGGCAGCAGCAGCGGAGGCAGGCCAGCAGAAAGTGCAGTCACGCATTTTAAAAGTCAAAAGGGACACCTGGGGAGCATTCTCAGCTCCTCACTGGACCTCACAGCCCACAATCCCAGCACTGGGGAAAATCAAACCTCATTGCTTCTGACTGTGCAGACCAGTGGGGCTTGGGGTGGAGGCAGAACCTGCCAATGTCAGCACAGTCCTCTTGTTTAAAGGGCCCCCATGGTCCTAGAACATCTGCAGACACACCCACTCTGGAAATGACAGCCAGGGCAGCAGCTAGAGGGACGTCAGTCCAATGGAGAAGTTGGAGATGTGCCTGGAAAAGGGGTGAGTGCTAGGCAGGTGGCATTGCTCCCTCTAGGACCTCTCCCCAACATATAGAGCCACAACGTGGTGAAACAGGTCATCCTGTACTGATGAATCCCTAAGGCTCCGCCCCTTACAACATAACAGGAGCAACAGCTCTACCTGGGATGTGGAGGCAAACAAACACAGGAGCCTGTCAGAATGAGCAGACAGAGAAGTATGGCCCAAAATGGGGAATGGATCAAGGTTCCAGCAGGAGAACTAAACGACGAGGAGATAGCCAACCTAACAGATGCAGAATTCAAAACACTGGTGATAAAAATGCTCACAGGCTTGACAGATATGCTTGAGTACGGCAAACGCAGAAGAGAAGAATTGAAGGCTATGCTAAGTGAAACAAAGGAAAACCCACACAAAACCAATGGTGAAGGGAAGAAAACCAGGGTTAAAATCAATGATTTGGAACATAAGGAAGAAAAAAACAGTCAATCAGGGCAGAATGAGGAAGTAAGAATTTAAAACAATGAGGGAAACTTCCCAAATTTTGCAAAGGAGATGGACATATAGGTCTGGGAAGCACGAAGGGTCCTGGCGAGTTGGACTCAGAGTGGACCACACCAGGACACGTCATGATTGAGAAGTCAAAGGTGAAAGATAAAGACAGAGTCCTGGGAGCAGCAAGAGACAGGTGGAGAGTTGCTTACAGGGAGGTGCCTATAGGACTATCAGCTGATTTCTCAGAGGACACTTTGCAGGCAGGAAGGGACTGGCAAGCAGTAATCAATGTGATAAAAAGCAACCTACAACCAAGATTACTCTATCCAGCAAAGCTATCATTTGGAATGGAAGGGCAGATGAAGTGCTTCCCAGACAAGGATAAGCTAAAGGAGTTCATCACCAAGCTATTATTATGTGAAATGTCAAAGAGACTTACTTAAGAAAAAGAAGATCAAAACTATAAACACTAAAATGACAACAAACTCACAAATATCAGCAACTGAATCTAAAAAATAAAAACAAAACTCAACTAAGCAAACCAGAACAGGAAGAGAATTATAGGTATAGGAATCATTTGAAGGGTTATCAGCTGGGAGTGGGGATGGGGAGGAATGTGGATATGGTGCAGGGATGAAGAAGTATAATTGATTGGTACAAGTTAGACAGGGGGAAGTTAAGAATAATATAGGAAAGGGAAAATCCAAAGAACTTATATGCACGACCCATTGACATGAACTAAGGTGGTGGGATTGCTGGAGGGAAGGAGGTACTGGGCAGAGGGGAGCAAAGGGGGGAAAATTGGAACTACTGTAACAACATAATCAATAAAATATACTTTAAAAAATCGTAATACAGTAAATCTGGTGATTTGAACAGAGACTATATTGGGCCACAAGTAAAAAAAAAAATAAAGAGCTTTTAACTGTCTCCACCTCCCCCAATCTGGACTGTGACCTGCTGCTATAAAGGTGGATTTTGTAAGGGCACTTGCAGAATACAGGTCTGCCTAAGGAAGGGCAACCTGATCTCTGACCCAGGTGTATTTATTAGCCAGGGGCAGAGACAAAAATGGTGTACATCTTAAAGATAGGATGGTAGTCAGATTTAGAGCCAGCAGACCAGGCCAGGTGTGAAGAGTGAATCTTGTGCCTAATTTCAACAGTCAAGATCAACCCCCCTTCCACTTGGAAGAACTTATGAGAAGTAGAGACAAGAGTGGGTGCTTTCTTTTTAACAACTCATGAAGAAGCAGAAGTCCCAAGACCATAGGCTGAGGTGGGGGCTTAATTCTCTCTTCTATTCACACTAATCCTTTTGGTAGGTTTCAGTTTTCAAGAGGGAAAATAAGGTAGTGGTGGAAACCAGAGCACTGTCTTAAGGAGATTCAGGCTCTATAGAAATAGAAGGTCTCACTTTCTCAAGCTGAATTGTTGAGAACTTAGTCATACAGGTCACACATAACTGAGGGGGAGACTCAATAATATAGTGTGGCAGAGTGTTTAAAGTGAAAAGAGGTTTTGGGGACACTCAGCTGTCTCAATTGCATTAATCTGCATACCATCCTTCCTCCCAAAGCACTGATTTACATTTCTGAATTTCCCTTCAGTAAGTACTGTCTGCCCAAGAGTGGGGATGCAGGGAGAAGAAACAAAACAGTTCATGTCCAAGGATGTTATTATAGCATTATTTACGACAGGGAAGCAACCTGGAAACAACCTGAGGATCAAACAAAAGGTAGTTATGTAAGTAGACATATTTAGGATAGACTATGTTTAAGCTTTTTCTTCCTCAGGATCTTAGACAGCATCCGTGCTGTTTCCAGGCTGGGGATGAGGTTAACCTGAAGATGCTGTTTCTGTGTCATGGCCCTGTTCTACTTTCTAGAGTTAAAAGGTGAAAGGTTTTATTTGAACAGCCTGCTAGCCCTTTCTTGGTTTTTCTGCCAGTTAACCTACAGACCTGTGGTCTACAAGTGTTCAGAGATTTACATCAGCCCCCTTACAGTTAGTCTGTGACATAGTTGTTCTGTATAAAAATTCCTGGATGTTCTAAGAAGTGTGCATTGTCTTACTAAGGCATTCCAACATACACACTAATAGATATTTCAGGTGAAACCTTTGGTAGTTAAGAATTTTTTGAGAGCTGTGCTGGACAGTCAATTCCAGCCAGGGTTCTTGGAATAACTAAGGAATTACTATGAACTTTTAAACAAAATCCTGATCCTTTCTCTCAAGCAGCTTAAAATCTAAGTAGAAAGAAGTGACCTATGGAAAATGTAAAAAAAATAAAAAGACCTGTTTAAAAAATTCTACATTCTATAATCTGATTCTACTTGATGATTTTAATCAAGGCTATTTTATTACTACTTTCTTTTTCAAACTGGGAACAATAGAGATGAATAATTGTATGTCTTTCAGCACTTCAGCCACTTACAGAGATGTCTCAAAAGATTTTATTTTGGGTGGATGACATGACAGCTGAATGACTTGCAAGCCTCAGGCTCAAGTTTCATAGGATAGGCTAAAAAATGTTGACAATACTTTTTACTGTGAAATAAACTTTTATCATTTCATTTAGAATCGTCCCCTAAGCTTATTCCAAATATCTCCATTGTGAAAATAAAATTTTTTTATCTAGGTCTAAAATTACTTCCCAAATGTAATTTCTTTCAGAAACATAAATATAACACTCAGCACAACTTTTCAAAGCTATTTAAAACTGTAAATCCTCTTGAACATTAAAAAAAAAAAATGTCCACAGGCATGTTATTACTGAAAGTTCCAACTAAAACCTTATGCTTCAACACTAAGGACCAAATCCACCCAATTTCTCCTGGAGAACAGGTTGTGGCAAACTCATTTATAGATGCTGTTGGTGGGAGACTGGATATCTTAGTCAGCTCAGGTGGCTATAACCGAATACCATAGACTGGAGGGCTTAAGTGACAGACACTTTTTTTCACAGTTTTGGAAGCTGGGAAATCCAAGATCAAGGTGTCAGCAGTTTTTTGATGAGGGCTCTCTGCCTTGCTTGCAGATGGCTTCCTTTTTGTTGTACACTAAAACATGGACATGATTGGCAGGAGAGAAAGAGAGAGAGAGAAAGAGAGAGAGAGAGAGAGAGAAGTGGTTTTCTTGTATCTCTTTATAAGAGCAGTAATTCCCTGATGAGGACCCCTACCCTTGTGACCTTATCTAAATTCAATTAACTCCCCCAAATCCCATCTCCAAATGCATCACATTTGGGGTTAGAGCACCGACATGAATATTCTGGGGTCCACAATCATTCAATACATAATAGTGGATTGACCACATCTTGTGTTGAGTATAGGCATCACTACCCATTTGTCTTTGAGACTCTGAAGCGAATCTAAAGACATGACTCAGGCTGCAGGAGGAGTCAGGGGCACAGGAAAGAAGTGCAGTCCCATGACCCCTGCTTTCCTCTAATGCTCAGAGTTGGCTACTTCACTCCAAAATTCAAGGCTAGAAAATACTTCTGTCTATACATGGTTATACCTGACTTTGAGACAACATTGGAACATCAAGGAAAAGTATCCAGTTAGAAAGAAGTAAACTTTTAGAGTATGTCAAAGGGAGACTTTAAAGTTACAATTAGGAAAATTTGGCAAATATTGGGCCTACAGCTTTCTAAATATTTCATGCTATTAGTGTCTTTGAAAGATTGCTTATATATACAAGAACACTACTCAGTTTTTCTTCAATAGTTATAATTGCATTATATTTACATAATATAACAATATACTAAATCTTTTATTTCATTACCCAGCATTACTGAATTTTAGAAAATGGATTACTATTGACTGGGCTATTAAAAATTTGAGTAACATAATACAGTAGTCCTTCTCTATGTAGCAGTTCACTTATCACGGCCTCACTGTATCGCAGGATTTTAAAAAATATTATATTTAATTATTTATTGTGGATTTTTTGTTATATCGTGGGATTTTGTGGTACTGTATACGTATGTTGTTAAAGTTACATAGGTTTAAGAGTGTAGAATATGTTTAAGAACATAAGTAGTGTTTATAAAAGTGTGGCAAAGGTTAATAAGGGAGTGGGAAAGGTTAATAAGGAACTGGGAATGGTTTATAAGTGTGTGGGAAGAGTTTATAAAGCCTTAAAATATATATAAATACTAAAATAAATGTAAGGTTCCTACTTTGCAGATTTTCACCTATCGCGGGGGGTGGGGTGGGGTGGTGGTCTAGAACATCATACCCACAGTAAGTGAGGGAATACTGTATTAGTATGTGGGATATCTGAAATTTTCCTGCCTATGTTTTCCTCTAGGACAGTGGTTCTCAACCTTCCTAATGCTGCGACCCTTTAATACAGTTCCCCATGTTGTGGTGACCCTCAACTATAAAATTATTTTTGTTGCTACTTCATAACTGTAATTTTGCTACTGTTATGAATCATAATGTAAATATTTGCTATGCAGGATGTATTTTCCTTGTTACAAAATGAACATAATTAAAGCATAGTGATTAATCACAAAAACAATATGTAATTATATATGTGTTTTCTGATGTTCTTAGGCGACCCCTGTGAAAAGGTCGTTCGACTCCCAAAGGGGTCGCAACCCACAGGTTGAGAACCACTGTTCTAGGACTTCTATGGTATCACGGCTTACATTTAAGTCTTCGATTCATCTTGAGTTTATTCTGGTGTATGGTATAAGTTGATGGTCTAGTTTTATATTTTTGCATGTTCCTTTCCAGTTCTCCCAACACCATTTGTGGAAGAGGCTATTTTCACTCCATTTTATGTTCCTTTCCCTTTTTTCAAATATTAGTTGACCATATAGACCTGGGTTTATTTCTGGGCTCTCTATTCTGTGTCTATTGATCTACATGTATGTTCTTATGCCAGTACCAGGCTGTTTTGATTACCGTGGCCTTGTAGTATAGTTTGGTATCAGGTATTGTGATTACTCCTACTGTGTTTTTCTTCCTCAAGATTGTTGTGGCTATTCAGGGTCTTTTTTGGTTCCATATAAATTTTTGAAGTAATTGTTCTAGGTCTGTGAAATATGTTGTTGGTATTTTAATGGGGATTGCATTGAATCTGTAAATTGCTTTGGGTAGTATGGATATTTTAATGATGTTGATTCTTCCTACCCATGAACATGGTATATGCTTCCATTTATTTGTATCTTCCTTAACCTTGGCCTAAAGTCTTTCCATTTGGTATATATATCAATTGCCCCCTTCTAAAATTGTGAATGGATGGCCTATTCTGTGAACTTATCAGTCAGGGAATATGGAAACTTGCCCTAATAAGGAAACCTGCTAACTTGCTGCTAAGAATGTATGCAGGCTCCTGAAATTAGTGCAGGCTCATAGGGCAATCTTTCCACAGTGCCCTTCTGGGAGATGGCACTGAGCATCACGGCCTACAACCTGGGTACATGGTCCATCTGTAAACCATGTCCACAAGGACTCCCTCCAGCCTCACTGGAGTGGACTATACTGCATATTATTAACTAATCCCTCAGTTGTAGGTTAAATGGTATGAATCCATGAATTTGTTTTTTATTTTTAAAAGCCTCCTAACTTATACCTCATTTACCTAATTGAACAACCCAGCTTATAGGAGACCTCTAATTGGCATTACCCAGAGCTTGGCTTTTGCCTTGACAGTTTTATATTACATGTCTTATCTTTAGGTCTGTGTTGATCTTGCTGAAAGAGACCAGAAAATGATCTATTTTGCCCTGGCTTGTGTGGATCTGTGGATTGAGTGCTGGCCTGCAAACCAAAGAATCACTGGTTTGGTTCCTAGACAGGGCACATGCCTGAGCTGTGGGCAGGTCCCCACTAGGGGACATGCTAGAGGCAACCTATTGATGTATCTCTCCCACATCACTGTTTCTCTCCCTCTCTTTCTCCCTCTTTTCCTCTCTCTCTGAAAATAAATCAATAAAATCTTTTTAAATAATTGGAATTATTTCCTAAGTAACTGTTAATACCAGTTTTATAAATGGATATAATTAACTCATAGACTGGCAGCTTTCTTTCAACTTTTTTTTTCTTTATTCTAATCTCTGGCTGTGATTGTAAACATCTGCCTATAATTGATGCAATGACCATCCTTGGCATCCCAGTCAGCTCAGAAACAGACATTGTCATGCTTAGAAGCCAAGTAGCACTGACGTAAGGTAAAAAGTAACAAACTGACATGCTGGGGAGGGAAGAGCTCACAGGCAAATCCCTCTAAAGAGTCCCTTTACCACAAAGCTGAGACTTTTGCACACAAGTATTAAAGGGAAATAATTCCTAGAATAACTTATACATGTGATTAAAACACTCTATGTACTGAAAGTAGAAAGATTTCTTCAAGGGTTATAACGTCTGAGTATAATGTGTCAGGGGCTCCTCCTAGGTGTCCTCAAGCCTGCCTGCTCCCTATGTGCCACCGTAAAAGTGTAGAATTGGACCCAACATGTCACCTCACCCTCTGTACCTCTGCAGAAGTCCTCCCATCCACAGGTTCCCAAGTGTGTTTACAAATGTAAATTAACCAGCTTCATCATCACATCTCTCCACAGAGATGGTTCATTTAGGTAACACAGAAATGTACCTCAATGGCCTACTCAGGGTCACCTGAGACGTCCTTTGCATACTCTGGAAATGGATGTTCAAAGTGTAAAGTTCCGTTGCAGCCTCACTGCACATCCAAAACCATTGCACGCTTTGCAAGGCCACTGGAGGGAGGAACGGATTATCTTGAATCTTTAGAGCAAGGCTCCTTCTGGTTGCCCTTTCCTCAGGCTCACCAAGTGCCCACATACCCAGAAACCCACATTTCAGCTCTCCTCTTTCCTATCTTATCTGTTCCAAAAGCTGAGTGAAGACAAAACATGAGTTTTTAAAAGATTTTTAAATGAATCACTTTGATTAAACAAGTAGTTGGACATACAGTCTTTTGTTACCACAAACTCTTCTATTTATTAAACACGTATCTTGTTGCCACTCACCATGCTAGACACAGGGAAGACTACAGTCATGCTTCCCCCTTCATGGGAAGGGCAGACCGTGAACAAGAACCAGGTGCTTGAGATCAGTGCTGTGAAGATGACGAACGTGGTGGGCTGGGTGAGGTGCGTGGAAATGGGTGGGTCAGGGAAATTTTTCTCTAAGCAGGTGATATTTGAACTATGACATGGAGCATGACACTAAGTAAGTCTTTTTATTTTATTTTATCTTTGCAACTTACAGATTTTTATATCTAATAAAGTAAATATCAATCTTTAATATCCCACATAAACAAAAAGCTTATTGGGTGGGAGTTGGGTACCTGTTTTTTCTTCCAGAGCCACAGGGTTGTGAGACCAAAAAGTGAGGAAACTACTATAGTTTGTCCGCAGCCATGCCTGGTCCACGCCCTGCTCTGACCTCATAGGCACAAGTGTGACACAACTGCAAGCCCATCCTGTATATATGACCCTGATGGGGCTGAGATTTTGTCCGTTAGAGCCCAGGGAGCTGATTGTGGTGACCTGTTGGACTTGGACTTGCGAGCTTTGCTCTTGCCATTATTTTGCGAGTTTGTTTTCTTTTTCTTACTGTTTTGTTTTGTTTTGCCATTTTTGCATTTTGTTCCTTTTCTTTTATTATTTTCTTTTTAAAATTTTTTATTTGTTTTTATTTTTGGTTTGCTTTTTATCTCTTTCTTTATTTTCTTCTTTTTTTCCTTTTTGTTTGTTTTTGTTGCTATTTTGAAGCCCCCATAGCTAATGACCTTGCAGCCATCGCTGACCTTCAGGAGCACATAACTGGCGATTACGTGCTCCTGTGCCCCACTGGCAGTGGGTCCTATGCCATGGTGTGGTTGGCCCGGCACCTTCTGACAGGGACAGAGGTGGCTGTCAAAGCCGTTAGTCAGTGCAATACATCTAGATATTTTGAAGAAGTCCGTTGTTATAAGGGCTTAAATCACCCAAACATTGCCCAGTTATTTGAAGTGATTGCCACTGAGGAGGAAGGTTTTCTATTCCTAGACCATGTGAATGGAGGGGACTTACTTGAATACCGAGGAAATTAAGGCCCCAGGACCGAAGAAGCAGCCTCACCCATGTTCCAGCAGCTCGTATCAGCACTTCTGTACTGCCACCAGAAGAAGATCGTCCACCGGGACCTGAAGCCATACAACGTACTGGTCGATGGTGAGAGGAACCTCAAAATAGCAGACTTTGGCATTGGTAAGAAATTTACCAATGATGGGCTAACCACTTTCTGTGGTACTGCACCCTATATGGCCCCAGAGATCTTCTGGGGTCAAACCTATGACGGCCCGAAGGTCGATGTCTGGAGCCTGGGGGTAGTTTTGCATAGGATGCTAGTGGGGGATTTGCCATTTGAGGGAGACACCTTTGGGAAACTGAAGAACCAGATCCTGAGTGGGCAGTTCATCGTACCAAGCTTTCTATCCAAAGAAGGTCAAAATCTCTTGAAAAAACTATTGATGCACAATGCCAGGGAAAGGCCAACCCTGGAAGACATACTACAAGACCCATGGGTCAACATGGGCCAGGGGGAGGAGCCGAGGCCATACAAAGAGCCACCCTGGGGTGACCTTGACCCTCAGGTGACAGACATAATGGAGGACGTGGGGTTTACAAAGCAGGAGATCCAGGAGTCATTGGCACAAAAGAAGTATGACAGGGTCATGGGAACTTACCTGATCCTCAAAACCACGAGAGCCCAGATGAAGGGCCATACAATCCAGGTAAGGCCCTGTCCCACCCCTGTCTCCAACATCGGGGAGAGCACAAAAGAGCCTGACCTTCCCTCAAGCCACCTGGGACTGAGGACATCCATTCCCCCATCAGAAGCCAGGTCCACCACGTCCTTCTCCAGGCTAGAAGAGAGGATGAGTGTTCCTCCAGCCAGCCTGGCATCCAGCTCCATCAAGTCCTCATCCAGCCTGGAAGAAAGGATGTCTGTTCTTCCACCTAGCCTGGTGTCTGGCCCCACCAAATCCTCCTTCTCATCCAGCCTAGAAGAGAGGATAGCCATTCCCCCACCCAGCATGGTGTCCAGCTCCACCAAGTCCTCGTGCAGCCTGGAAGAGAGGATGACCGTAATCCCACTCAGCCAGGCATCCAGGACCAGCACTTTCCTACCTGACCCAGAGTCCAGGATGGCTACGCCCAGTCCAGCCCTCCAGTGTGACCCTGGTGGCTCCCCCACCACCCCCAGCAGCAGCAGCAGCAACGCTGGAGGAGCCCAAGAAGAAACCACTGAGGGCAACCGCCTCCAGGCTCCACAGCGTGATGGTGGGACCCCCGGCTCTCCCTCCGGCCCCAGCCAGGGCCGGCAGGGTGTAGCTCGGAGGGCACTCAGGTTTTTCTTAAAATGTATGTGCTGTGGGCCGTCCACTCACAAGCAGAAACATAAAAGGACAAGAGTCAAGCCAACATAATTTTTAAAGTTGTGGACGGCCTATAGCACCAGAGGTTGACACAAATAGCTACGGGTGACAGGACCCGGTCTGGTGGACGGAGGTGTGCGAGCTGCCGCAGCGCGCTCTGCATGGGATTCACGCCAGGAGGGGATCCCGCATCTCCGTGGACTGTTTGATCCTGCCGCCCTACTCCCCTCTTCTGCTCCCCTTTGCGCCCACATTTGGGGGGGTTCTTGATAAAGTACCTGGTTTTTCTGAAATTTTTAATAAACTTGATTTGATCCACAAAAATGTTTTGGATTCTTTGTTTTTCATCCTCTCCACAGAATTGGGGCTGAGCGTACTGTGTTTGAGAAGCATGTAGTGATGTAGTACATACCTGGGCTTTCCTACAGGAACTCGCAACAGTTAGGAATGTGGGCATTCTGGGCAGGTTCCTGACACCCGGGCACAGCAGGGGGTGAAGCAGGCAGAGGTGTCTGTTGTCAGGTAGCTGAAAGCCTGGGTGCTCTGTGACATCAGCAGGAACCACCTCTCCTGAACTGTTGGCTTTGCTTGCTTCACTCTGGGCTGCTGTCAGTGCCAGAGGGGCTTTCCCTTTATACAGTCAGGCATGTAAAGCGTTGGAGGAAGAGTGCTCCAGGCTGAGGACACAGCCAAGCTCCAGGCGGCCCAGGCTCAGTGAGCTGCAGTGAGAGCAGCAGGAGACGTGGCTGCAGACGCAGGGCAGCGCTCATGGGCCATGGGAAGGGCATGGGCTTTACTCTGAGAACAGTGATCAAACCCATGAAGGGTATTAAGCAAGGAAGTAACACGATCCAATTTATGGTTTAAAGCTTGTCAATTATGGTGAATATTCTTTTTCTGCAAACATTTTTATTGATTTCTACATATTACAAGACTATTTACATGGAATATGATTCACTAAGCAGGGCAGGTTTTCTTATAACCACTGAAGAAATGTGAGTTGGAAACTGTGTGTGTCTTTCTCACTTTGAGCCTTACCACCCCAGTGCCCTGAACACGTGGGAACGTAAATTAATCAAATGTTTCCAAAGGGAAAGCCCTCCCTGCCTCTGCAGAGCTGATTACTTATTCTCACCTCATTGATCAGCTGATCTTTTTGCCTTGGGCACAAGGAACCTGCCGTGGTCCTCTGGTGCATCTGTCCCCTTCCCTGAGACCCCAGCAGCATATGGTATAGACCTGCATGTGACTCTCATCATTTCGTATTGTCACTCAGTGGTTCCCTTGCCCTGATCTTCCATTCCTGAGTTCTTGGGGGCTGGAAACTATGTTGCTCACCTTTGTATTTCCCATCATTATCAGGAATCCAGGTCCAGAGGAGGTGCTGGGAAAATGAGGAACAGCTGAACCATCATCCCTGTGACTATACAGGGGATTGTCCCCAATTAGGACACACCGGAGTGTAAAAGGGACTGCAGTGAATGATAATGCTGCAACAACAGTGTAAAGCTGGACTGGGCTTAAAGTGGGATGTATGTGCCTCGGCGAACATTGTGAATCATTATGAACAAAATAATGAAGTTTCTAATTCTGGGGTCTTTTAGAAGGCCCTTGTACTCACTCCATTTGCTGGAGCTCCTTTAACCTGATGGTCCTCACAGCATGGGAGACATCATAATATACACAATGTTTCTAAGTAGCAAGGGCATCAAGGTTAAGTCACATAGACTCACACTTTCACAGTGTGACTTCCTTTTCAATTCTACTCCAATATTTTTAATTATTACAAAAAGTAGCTCTCAGTTTGATGCTAGATTATTTTTAACCCCCTCAAACTCCCACTAATCTTCATTTTACATGACAACTAAACCAACCTCAGGATCAGGACCTTTGAATAAGAAATGGGATTTGTCCAAGGAGCACTGGATTCTTTTATTAAATAATGGTATTAGAAATCAAGATCTGGGTGCTCGGTATGCTCATTGCTATTCTGTGACACTGCTTCTAGACTCGTCTGACAAGGCAGGAACATATATGTGTGTACACTAACCTGTGCATATATAACTGTAACAGAATAACAGTAACAATATATGTATAAATACCATAAAAATAGTGTAACCATCTATTTCTTTATTAGCAGTATATATATGAATACCATAAAACTAGTGTAACCATTTATTTCTATATTATGCTAAATATGAATTCATACTAGTGTCTCCAGTCTGTTAAGACACGGATTGTTCTATATTTTCCCTTGCTCATCTGTAAACTTCTTCTGCAATAGTGAGAAACCTGTTCTGACTGTCTGCCATTCATTTACTTAATTGTCCAATTCCTCTGTGCATGTATAGCAAATTCAGAATTGTTAACGTGTATCCTGTGGGACACAATTTACCAACCACAGAACAGCGCTTATGCGCAGTTTCTTCTGCCTTCAGTCTCACACACTCCATTCATTTCCATGGTTACTTAGCTCAGCACCTTTTCCTTTCATCCTCTTCAGTGAGGTTTTTTTCTCCATACATTTGTAATATGATTGGATTGTTTTTGTTCTCTATTTTTTTAAAAAAATCCTTTTGTTTAGTCATGTTTTATTCTCGATGCTTTTTTCAGACCTATATTCCAGTTCTCTCTCTTTAACTGGGTTTACTGTACCATTATAAACCTTGGGGTTCTTCATTTTGATTATTATATTTTTCAGTTATGTTTTTTTGGGGGTAAAGGGGGCTTGTTGGCTCATTTATTAATTTATTTTGCTTTCATTTTTTTCCCCACTAAAATTTTTGTTTGTTTGTTTTTCTATTACAGTTGTTGCACTTTTTTTCCCCTAATGCTTCCCTGCTCTCTGCCCACTTCTTCGCCCACAGTCAGTCCCCACCCAGTTGTCCATATCCATGGGTCATTTATACATGTTCTTTGACTAGACCCTTCCCCTTCTTACCCCCTTCTTTCCCTCGCCCCTCCCCCTTTGTCACTGTTAGTCTACTCCTTGTTTATATACCTCTGGTTCAATTTTGCTTGTTTTTTTGTATTGTTCATTAGTCTCCGGTAATAGGTGATAGCATAAGGTATTTTTCTTTCATTGCCTGGCTTATTTCACTAAGCATAATTCTTTCTAGTTCCATCCATGTTGTCGCAAATGGCAAAAGTTCCTTCTTTCTTTCTGTGATATAGTACTCCATTGTGTAAATGTACCGCAGTTTTTTGATCCACTCATCTACAGATGGGCACTTAGGTTGTTTCCAGCACTTGACTATTATAAATAATGCTGCTATGAACATAGGGGTGCACAGGTTCTTTTGAATTGGTGCTTCAGGATTATTCAGATATGATTCTAGCAATGGAATTGCTGGTTCAAAAGGCAGTTCCATTTTTAGTTTTTTGAGGAAATTCCATACTGTTTTCCATAGTGGCTGCACCAGTCTGCATTCCCACTAGCAGTGCACGTGAGTTCCCTTTTCTCCACATCTTTGCCAGGACATGTTGTTTGTTGATTTGTTGATGATGGCCATTCTGACTGGTATGAGGTGGTATCTCATTGTGGTTTTTATTTGCATCTCTCTGATGGCTAGTGATGTTGAGCATTCTTTCATATGCCTATGGAACCCCTGTGTGTCCTCTTTGGAGAAGTGTTTCTTCAGGTCCTTTGCCCATTTTTTAAAATTGGGTTGTCAGTCTTCTTGGTGTTGAGTTGTATAAGTTCTTCATGTATTTTGGAGATAAATCCCTTGTCTGAGGTATCATTGGTAAATATATTTTCCCATATAGTTGGTTTTCTTTTCATCTTGCTGATGTTTTCTTTTGGTGAGCAGAAACTCTTTAGTTTGATGTAGTCCCATTTGGTTATTCTTTCCTTTATTTTCCTTGCCTTAGGAGATATATCAGTGAAAATACGGTAGTACCTCTCTATAGCCCGGTTCACATATTGTGGCCTCACTGTATTGCAGGATTTTTAAAAATATTATATTTAATTATTTATCGCGGATTTTTCGCTATATCGCGGGATTTTGCAGTACTGGATATGTATGTTGTTAAAGTTACGTAGGTTTAAGAGTGTAGAATATGTTTAAGAACATAAGCAGTGTTTATAAAAGTGTGGAAAAGGTTAATAAGGGAGTGGGAAAGGTTAATAAGGGACTGGGGATGGTTTATAAGTGTGTGGGAAGGGTTTATAAAGCCTTGAAATATATATAAATACTAAAATAAATGTAAAGTTCCTACTTCGCGGATTTTCACCTATCATGGGAAGGTCGGATCTAGAATGTCATACCCGTGATAAGTGAGGGAATACTGTAGTCATATTCAACTAACTTTGGTAGTTTTTAAATATTGATGTCATCTGTGTTATGTTTACTCAATTTTGAACTATTTGTGAGTCACTGTTAATACACCAGAAATATAAGGACTTATATAAGTTAAAGGACATGGCATTATGAAGAGTGACCATATAATTTATTATGCAAACCAAGATGCTTTGAGAATGAAAGGGGGCATATTAATAATTAGACAACAGGCCTATACTGACACTGCCTAGGCCAGTTTGTACATGGGTCACCATGTTTATTCTTTGTGTCAAATTACTTGGTTTACATTTCTGGAATGACTGAGTGGGATTAGATCAGGGGTCTGCAATTTATAGCCTATAGGCTGAATTCAGCCTGATGCATATTTTTGTAAATAAAAGTTTTATTTGAACACAGCCACACTCATTTTTTTTACATCTTTTCTGTGGCTGCTTTTTCTCTACACCAGCAGTACTGAGATAGTAGAGAGACACTGCATGGTTCAAAAGCCTAAAATATTTTCTCTCTGGCCCTTTACAGAAAACCTTGAATTAGAGAGTATCTAAGAGCTCACAAAGTTCTAATGTTTTGTGATTCTTTATTATTCTTGTTACTTTAACTAATAACATTGTTGCATAAATGAAAAGTTGTGCTTGGCAAATTTTATTTCAAGATTTCTAGTTTAAGTCTTGGGGCAAAGCGGCTATTAAACATGAAATGCTGGGAGTTAACCTCGTGAAGATTTGTTAATGATTCAGGGGAAGATGTGGCAGAGGCATTGGGGTTGGGATGAGCCGTGAGGAGCCCAGTAGGAAGGGGTGGTGGATCTTTGTTCTGACTGGAAAATGCTGGAAGCAGGAATAATGTTGTAACTGGATATATTAATAAATCTTATTGACAGGGCAGGAAGTGAGGTAAAAACTCTAATTAATAATGAAGTAGCAGTTGCTTATTTTAGTCAGGAGAGGGGGGTGTTTGATAGTTTTGTGTTTGACACAGTGGCCTTGTTTTTGACTGTCCTTAGCCAAAATTAGGAAATGGTCTTGGTTTTTTGATTACTTTATCATGGTCATAAAGTGACCTTGTCTGATGCTGATGTTCTGTGAAATTGTTTATGTTCAAAGAAAGAACACCAAGGTCTAGCTGTGAGTGGTGTGATGATAGCAGAATACCAGTGTGGAAGGACCCACAGGAAGAAGTGTTTGGCCAAGGCTGAGTTTTGTAACTGAATGTTTTTTGGAATTTATCACTTGTTTATAATAGAAAAGATGAACATGTCTGGTTTGTTTATTTATTTATTTATTTATTTATTTTTGTGTAACTTGTTCTACTTCAAGGCTCCATGTTTTGGGGATTAACACCTAGTATACGGCATTGCAAGTTTCATAAACTGTGCAGAAGAGATGGCATTACATGAAATTTTAGTGAAAGCCTGCATATTGTAATGGTACAGCCTCATTAGCTTTACTTGGCCATAGAAACAGATTATCCATTTCAAACTGATCAATAAGACACACCTGAGAGTATTTATTTGAATACATGCAGGCCCAAAGTCTTCGGTTGTGTGATCTATTTGAAACCCTATTCTCCACTCTTTTCATGATTCATTTTCTTACTTATGTGTTCCATTTTCTGTATAATCGATAAACAAAGGCCCTTAGGCTGTGGTTTGGTATCTATTAGCTGTACTTAATTTTATTTCATATTGAATAGTTACTTTTTATTTATTTTTTAAATATGCTTTATTGTTTATGATATTACAGTTGTCCCAATTTTTTTCACTTTGTTCCCCTCCACCCAGTGACCCCCTCCCTCCAGTTGTCCCCCTGCCTTAGTCCATGCCCATTGGTTGTGCATATAGTTCTTCTCAACATCTTCCTATCTACTCCACTCCCTCCTACTATGCTTCTTAATTCCTGCATCATCTCCCTCCCTTTCCCAACTTCCCCCTCCCCACTTATCTCCCCTCCAAATGTTCCCCATACCTATAATTCTTTTCCCACTCTCATTGCCTACTTAGTCTGCCTTTGTTTCAATTTCCTAGCTTCTGTTGTTGGTTGTTGTGATACAGTTTTCATTTTAATGATCATAGTCTTGATCCTACTTTTCCTAAACAAGTCTCTTTAACATTTCCTATAACAGTGGTTTGGGTCTGATGAACTTCAGTTTTACTTTGTCCTGAAAGCACTTTCTCTGCCCTTCTATTCTGAATGACAGCCCTGCTGGATAGAGTAATCATGGTTGTAGGTTTTTGCTTTTCATTCCTTTGAATATTTCTTGCCAGTCCCTTCCTGCTTGCAGAGTTTCTTTTGAGAAATCAGCTGATAGTCTTATTGGGACCCCTTTGTATGTAATTCTCTTCTTCTCTCTTGCTGCTTTTAAGATTCTTTCTTTATCCTTAATTTTTGACATTTTGATTATAATGTGTCTTGGTGTGGTTCTCCCTGGGTCCAGTTTTTTTGGAACTCTCTGTGCTTCCTAGACCTGTAAGTCTATTTCCTTCCCCAAGTAGGGAAGTTTGGCTTCATTATTTTTTCACATAATTTTTCAATTTCTAGTTCTTCTTCTTCACCTCCTGGCAGCCTTATGATTCAGATGTGGGCCCGCTTATAGCTGTCTGATAAGTTTTTGAGCCCTTCCTCATTTTCCTAACTTCTTATTTCTTTTTTCTGCACTGATTGACTGTTTGTTCCTTCCCTATGTTCTGATTTGTTGATTTGATCCCTAGTTTTCTTTCTCTCACCACTAGTTTTGTATGTGTTTTTGTTCATTTCAGCAGGACTAGCCTTCATTCCTTCCTCGTCTTGTTTAAGATTTGCTGTTAGGTCTGTAAGCATTTTTATAACCAAAGCTCTGAACTGAGCCTCAGAAAGATATCCTATCTGCTGAGCTGTTAGATTAGATATTTGCTGTCTGTCAGCTGTGTCACTGGGATCTGTATCATGATCTGTGCCATCCTGATCAGTTTGTGTTTACCTTTGCTTCCTGTGCAGGGCTCTCACACCTCCTACATTATAGGGGGTGGAGCCCCATGCACTCGTCACAACTGGGCAACGTGTCTCATCACGCTGTGGGGTTTTCTGTGGGGGTGGGGGTTCAAGATGGATTCCTGCCATTCACTCTCCACTGAGAGACCGGGAGCCTCCTCCTCCATCCCCACCTACTCTGGGCCTTTGCAGTCCAAGGCAATGGAGATCTTCCCTGGTTTTGGAATTGCAAGCTGATGAGTCTGGTCTGCAGCCAGGGGTGTTCCCCAGGTGCTTCTCACCTCCCCCTAAATATGGGTGTCTGTGCTTACCACTGTCCTGCCTCCATTGCTGCTGTTGTCACGGACAGTACAGCTTGACCTCTCTGCCCCAGCTTTGCCCCTCCTACCTGTCTGGACGAGCACTACTTGTTTATAACTTCATATGTTGGACTTCCATTTATTTTCTGGAACTTCTGGTTATTTCTGGATTTGCGGTAGTTGTATTTCTTTTTAGTTGTGGAGGGAGATGGAGCATGTCTGTCTAGGCCTCCATCTTGGCTGGAAGTCTCCTGTGTTTGTTTGCTTCCATGTCCCAGGAAGAGCTGTTGCTCCTACTATGTTGTAAGAGGCAGAGCCTTAGGCATTCATCAGTAACAGGCGACCTGTTTCACCACATTGTGGTGCTGTATGCAGGGGAGGGGTCTGAGAAGGAACAATGCCTCTTGCCCAGCACTCGCCCCTTTTCCAGGCACTTCTACCACTTCTGCACCAGACTGGCGTCCCTCTAGCTGCTGTCCTGGCTGTCATTCCCAGAGTGGGTGGGTCTGCAGATGTTCTAGGACCATGGGGGCCCTTTAAACAAGCAGACTCTGCTGAGAGACTGGCAGTTTCTGCCTCTGTCCCAACCCCCACTGGTTTGCACAGTCAAAACTAATGAAGCTTGATTTTCCACAATGCTGGGATCGTGAGCTGCTCGGTCTGGTGAGGAGCTGGGAACACTCCCCAGGTGTCCCTCCTGACTTATTAAAACGTGTAACTGTGCTTTCCGTAGGCCTGCTGCTGTTGCCGCTGCTGCCACCACCACACCGCGTCCTCTCTTCCCAAGCTCCACCCCTCCTACCTGTCTGGATGAGTTTTTCTTCTTTATATTGTTGTTTGCTGGACTTCCATGTAGTTTGATTTTCTGGAACTTCTGATTGTTTCTAGTTCTGAGGCAGTTGTATTCCTTAGTTGTGGAGGGAGGTGCAGCATGTCTGTCTATGCCCCCATCTTGGCTGGAAGTCCTGAATAGTTACTTTAAAAAAATCTTTTATTATTTAACTAAATGTTTGGTAATACCATCACACTAATCATAATTTTGAATAGCAGAAAGATTTTTGCTTCCTTAATATATTTTTGTTTTATACATTTGGTGAGAGAATCCAAAAACTATATTCAAAAAGAAAAAAATTAGTATAAATTTTCATCCATGGAAAATTTAACTTTATCTCACAGTTTAGTGATTTTTTTTTTTCAGCTCTTTTCCAGTCGGATGAACTAAGAGCATTTACCATAACAACTGTGGTTATTACCACTGAGATAAGTGGTCCTTTTTCACACCAACACACTCATCAAATGTTCATGGTATGAATGTTGAAAATGTACAAGGTAAAAAGAAAGTCTCCCTCATACCCTCAGACAACAGGATCCTTCCTAGATACATTTATGGTTATCAACTTTTATATTATTCTAAGATAGTCAATCCTTATACAGACATTTACAAATGTATTCTGTTTACACAAATAATCAGCAGTTGCTTTAACTTAAAATTTATCCTGGGGATTGTTCCATTACAAAATATATACAGCTATTTTATTCTTTTAAGTGGTTTGAATAGTCTTTTATAAGTATGCAAGGTTATTTCAATAATCCCCTGTTACCGGATAGTAGTTATTTTCAAAGTTTTACCAGCATAAATAATTCTTCATTGAACAACCTTCTACATGTCCTAGGTATTTGAGGGACAAACTTCCAGAGGCAAAAGTTCTGTGCCAGAGGTCATTGGCATTTTAAAATGTAGTAACTGTTACCAAATTTCTATATGAGAAAGTTGTTACCAGTTTCCACTCCCACTGGCACAGTGTGAGAATGCCTAGTCCCCATACCATTACCAATGTGCTAGGTGATTGAAAATGTTGATTATTGCCAATCTGTTAAGAGAAAAATATTATTTAGTATAATTTTATTTTTCTTTTGGATTTTTAGGCTTTTTTTATTGATATAATAAACGAATCATTATATTAGATATAATGTTATCCTCAATTTGTTCTTTTAACTTTGTGTATTTTTTGTTTGATGACATCTTTTTATTTTTATGGAGTTTAATTTTGATTTTTGATTAATCTTAAATTTGATTTTATGGTTTCTGGCTTTTGTGTCAGGATTTTCTAATTTCAAAGACATTGCAAACAAAACAGACACATAAACAAGGCAAAAAAAAAAAAACACCAAAAAATCTTTTTTCATGATATTTTTCTAGTATTTAATATATTTTTAAAAATTTACCAATTAAATGTTTTTGTCTGGATTTGGGGGGTGTAAAGTGTGAGTTATGGATTCAAATTAAAGTTTTTCAGGTGACTATCTAATTGTCAGTTATCTTTTATTAACTTATTCATCTTTCTATCATCAACGTGAAATACAGCCTTTATCATATACTGAATTTCTATGTGAATTTAGTTGTATTATGGATCTTGTTATTCTGTTACCTCAATCTGTTTATTCATGGGTCACATGTTTTAATATTTAATAAGGCTGGTTTCCCCTACGTACTTCTCTTTTATGGTTTTCCTGGTTATTGGTATTTTCACTTATTTATATCCCCATGAGAATTTTTGAATGAGTTTATGTACTTAAAAAAAATCCATTAAATTTTCACATGACCTTAGAGATAATTTATGTCTAGTTGAGATTCTCCCATTAAAGATCATGTAGGTCTTCTATTTGTTAATCTTCTTCTTCTTCTTCTTTTTTTTTTTTTTTTTTGGATTGTAGTTGTGTTTTAGAATGTTTTTACACAGTTTTTGTACAATTCTTATTAAACCTATTCCTAGAGTTTTGTGAATTAGATCTTTTCTTCTGTTAGATTCTCTAATTGTTGTTTTTATATATGACAGCTGTTGATTTCCATGTACTAATACCCTGACACCTTACTTTTTTTTTTACATGTAATAGTTTTAAAGTTATTCTCAAGTATTTTTTATTAATACAACCACATCATCTATAAATAATGATAATTTTATTTATTCTTTTCTAGTTTTTATACATCTTATATACTTTCTTTTTTGATTGCCTTAGCTAGTATCTACTAGCAACGTTAACTAATGGTCATAGGAGTAGACACTTCAGTCTTATTTCTGATGTAATAAAAATGTATCTGCTATTCTCTACTATGCATTTTGTAGACGTGTTCACATACATATATTTATTCATTTTATTTTTTAAACGTTATTTTTATTATTGACAATATTACAGATGTCTTCTATTTTCCCCCTGCCCCCAACTTTGCCCACCTACACCCAGCCCCTACCCCTCTTTTCCTCCATCACCGCATTGTTGTCTGTGTCTATGTGTTATATATATATATGTTTTTTGGTTAATCCCTTCAGCTTCTTTCATCTAGTCCCTCCACCCCTCCCCTCTGACAGTCCGTTCCATGTATCCATGCCTCTGTTTCTGTTTTGTTTATCAGTTTATTTTGTTGATTAAGATCCACAAGTGAGACTATTTGGTATTTGTCTTTCTCTGACTGGCTTATTTCACTTAGCATAATAATCTCCAGGTCCATCCATGCTCTCATGAAAAGTAAGAATTTCTTCTTTTTTATAGTTGTACAGTATTCCATTGTGTAAACGTACCACAACTTTTTTATTCCCTCGTCTACTGATGGGCACTTGGGCTATTTCCAAATCTTGGTTATTGTAAATAGCATTGCAATGAACATAGGGGTGCATATATCCTTTCAAATTAGTGTTTCAGGATTCTTAGGGTAGGGCTAGTGAATCCCCTACATGGGGATCACACAATCAGGTACTCAGTAAGGGGAAAGTGGCTCCTGCTCCAGAACTAACCCACCCAGTCAATGCCAGAATCTCCAACTCTAGTTTCCCTGGATGGGTTTGCTACAGGTTCAGGTTAGGTGCATCCAGCAGCCCCTCTGCAGGAGCAAGCGCAGCCACCCCAGACTTAGGCGGACAGATCAAAAGAGTCTCCCTTTGGGAGTGATATCAGCCCACCCTGTAGGAGAGAACTAAGAACTTCATTCTGGTCCCAGGTAGTAGCTTTTAAGGGTCTTACACTTTGAATGCCCCAGCTCTGAGCCCTTCCCACTTCCCCCACAGAACTGAGGGGGTGAGGTATCCAGGACTTGGCACAGTAAATCTAAACAGCCTCCTGTTAGGGGTGGTACCTGAAAGCCTGTAGGAGGTGCGTCAGCCTTTTGATAAACAGCTTCAGGCATGCTTCTGGGCCCCTGGTTGAGACAGAGTACTTAACATTGGACAGCAAATGGCTGTGTTCCCAGAAACTGACTAAACAGGTAACCCAGATCCCATGTCATCAACCACTGCTACACCATCTCCTCTCCCTCATCTTACACCTGTCACTCTGTGAGTGGTTTCTTATGAACTACTGAATAAAAAAGCCCAAGGTGGGCTTATGAGTGGATTGGGTTATAATGTGAGTGCTAGGTAAAAATCAGTGGAGGCTGTATGGGCTGGCGCTCAGGGATGGCACTGAAAGGCTTTGGTGAGAGAACATCCTCCCATAGGCAGAACATCCATCAGGGCACCTGGTCATCAGCTTTGTGTGAAAAGCCAAGTTACAGGTCATAGATATTTTATATTACAGTATTCCCTTACTTATTGTGGATATTATGTTCTAGACACCCCCCCCCCATGATAGGTGAAAATCCGCGAAGTAGGAACTTTATATTTATTTTAGTATTTATAGTATTTAAGGCTTTATAAACCCTTCCGACACACTTATAAACTGTTCCCAGCCCCTTATTAACCTTCCCCACTCCCTTATTAACCTTTTCCACACTTTATAAACACTACTTATGTTCTTAAACATATTTTACACTGTTAAACCTATGTAACTTTAACAACATACGTATATAGTACTGTAAAATTTTATATGGGAACTCACCAGTGAAGTATACTACAACTTGAATGATGAAGATGATGAATTAGCTGTGCAGTATTGATGACGATGAAGGTGATGAAGATGAGATGAATGTACTGCACAGCAAAGAAGAACATTACAGCTCTTCTAAAGGCATCACTTTATCAGGCACTTCTTCAGGTGGTGCAGTAGTATTTTCAGCCTTGTCTGTAGCTTCTACTTCCACTAAAGGCATAGGCATAACTGACCTCTTCATTTGGGTGATGAACAAAGTTATGGGGAGTTGCTGGTGCTGCTTCTTTTTCTGATTGAGAATGTTTTTGTAAACTGACATGGCATTGTTGATTGAATTTTCAAACTGCAACAAACGAACCATATGGGGGTTCCATTCTTCAGCCACTCATTGAAGTTCTTGGCCATTCTGACCATGGTTGCAAGATGATCAAGTGTTAGGCCAACCTCCTCCCCTTCTTCAACCCATTGTTCATCTTGTTCCACATCCTCTTCTTCACTTGCTGACTTAACCAGCTCCTCCAGGTCTTCGCCCATCAATGGTTGAGAGTGCACATCGATAAGGGTATTTACGTCTTCAGTAGTCATGTCACTGAAGCCCTCTCCTCCCAGTATTTTTGCCAGCTTCATGGCCTTATCCACAGCAAAATGATGAATTTCATCAGGAGAGAATTCTATGTAATCATGGACCACTTCTGGCCACAATTTTTCCCAGCTGGCATTCAAAGTCTCACTCTTCATCTCCTTTATGGCCTTTTGAATATTTTGGAGACACGATGCAATTGTATACTTATGCCAGTATGCCTTTAATGAGAAGTCTTCATCCAAGTCCATAGCTTCAAAGAGGTTTTGCAGGGCATTTCAGGTGTAGAGCACCTTAAAAGTGCAACTAATGCCTTGATCCATTGGCTGAATGAGCCATGTGGTGTTCAGCGGCAAGAAGTCTATCTGGACACCATCATGTGTCAGGTCGACAGCATGGCCTCCAGCATTGCCCATTATCAGAAGCGCTTTGAAATCAAGGCTTTTTTTCTGCCAGATAAACCTTAACCTCTGGGATAAAACATTGATGAAACTGATCAGTCATGAGGAGTTTCATGATCCAAGCCTTAGGGTTGTGCATCCAGTACACAGGTAACACATTCTTATTTTTGTTTTTTAGGGCCCTTGGTTTCTTGGATTTATAAATAAGCCCTGGCTTTATCATAAAGCCCACAACATTCCCACACATGATTAATATTACCCTATCTTTTTGGGCCTTGAAACCAGGGGCTTTTGCTTCTTCCTTCATAATGAAAGTATGAGACAGCATCTGTTTCCAGAATAAGCCCGTTCCATTCATGTTGAAAACTTGTTTAGGCTTATAGCCTCCTTCCTCAATGATGTCTTTGAATGTATTGTTCACGTACTCATCAGGTCTGGCTTTGTCCCCAGAGGCAGCCTCTCCATGCAGAGAAACGCTCTTGAGTCCAAAGCGTTTCTGAAATTTGTCAAACCAGCCCTTGATGGCACTGAATGGGGTTGGTCTGGTTGGAGAAGCACTCAAAGGTCCTGCTTCAGCATTGTCATCATCATCCTTTTCATTCTCATCACCGTTGTGATCATCCCTTTTTGCTGCTAAACAATCATACATTTGCTTGGCCTTCATCCAGATGGTGTTTGTATCCAGCAAGATATTCTTTTTTCTGCAATCGTTTATCCACACAGCTAATGCAGACTTCATCTTCACAATGATCTTATTACAGGAAGTAACCATGCTCTTTGCTGTTTTGTTGAAAGTCACTGATGCCATAGACCTGATATTCTTCTCGTTCTCCTTTATATAGCAAACTGTAGACTTGTTGATCCCATAATGGCAGCCAACAGATGCATAGCTTCTCCATTCCTTCAACATGTTGAGAAGTTCCACCTTTTCTTTTATGGTAAGAATTTTCCTCTGGTGCTTGGATTCACTGCCAGAATTCTTAGAAGATGCAGAACATTTGGGTGGCATCGTAGGGCTTGCAATAAATTCAGTCTTTAAGGAAAATTTCACAGAACGCCGCAGAGCAAAACTACGCACAGCAATTGGAGGTAGGAGTGAAGTGGACAAGGCAAGATGCTGAATGTATGTGCACAGTGTGGGATAGCAGACAGACTGATGCTATGGTTACTGAGCCAATCAGCACCCAGGATACACAAGACAATGCTCTGGTTTGTCGCCTTCCATCAATCAGCCAATTGTGTGCCATGTACAATCTCACATAGGCAAACGAGCTCAAGTGTACATCTCGTTTTCAGTGTAATGTATGTGTTCATTTGCAAAAAAAAAAAAAATACTGTAAACAGTGTGCAGTGTTTTATTTCGATTTAATATTCTTTTAATGTTAGAATCATTTTATCATATTTTTAAATATATTTTTGGAAAAAATTTAGAAAAAAATCATTAAAATAATAAATACTACACATATAAATACGTATACAGTACCGCAAAATCCCACGATATAGCAAAAAATTCATGATAAATAATTAAATATAATATTTTTAAAAATCCCATGATATAGTGAGGCCACGATAAGTGAACCGTGATATAGAGAGGGACTACTGAATACATATGGACTCATGACTGGTGACAAATGGCCTGGTCAGCTGGTCAGGAATGCTAGAAAAATTAAAAGATTGCAACTTATTTTCTTTCTTTCTACAAGTAGAAATTTTAAACTATGACTTCATGGTTTCAACACAACTCAAAACTCTCTCCTACCTAAAATCATTTCAGCTGAAAAAAAAAGACTTAAACTTGTGTTTGTAATAACAATCCCAGGATTACTGTCAAGTCTTTTTTTAATCAGATTAGTGTAATTGTGACAACTAAGTATTGGTAAACCAAGATAATTTACATTTGTCATCTGATTGCATCAGATATCCATGGAGCTTTACAAATGGCCCCTGGTCACTCAATAACAAGATTATGTGTGTAATAAGAGCAGAGTTTTTCTTATCACCAAAGGCCTCTGTGACAAGGTAAATAGACTAATTAAATACCCTCTGGGCAACCACAGATAGGATGTTTTCAGGTGGCTTTAGAAGCAATGTGTCAGAAAATTTACTTACAAAACAAGAACTTTTAACTCTGGCTTATTACATAGATTTTGGATGCTAGAATTAAAATAATTAATTTAAAACAACTCAGTGTTTTGTATTTTAATAATAAAATACTACTTTCATTTTTCTGATTACTAAATAATAACTTCTGGATCTTCGCTATTGCAAATAGCACTGCTCAGTGGATTGAGCGTCGGCCTGCGAGCTAAGTGTCGCTGGTTCGATCTTCCAGTCAGGGTACATCAGAGAAGGAAAACTCTGACTCCAAAAAACCTCCGCTGCCTTGCGGCATACCTCTTCAGGGGAAAGGCTAAGGGAGTAAACCCCGACAGAAAATCCGGAGCCGGAGTCCCTAAGGCGGTTTGACGTTGTAGTCAACACCGGCAACTCCTGCGGCGCACCTGAACCCAAGCTGTATTGACTCCGTCTTTCCCTTGGATCCTTCAGCTGCGAAGAGAGGGGGGGTCTGCTGCATGGGCAACAGCAGACCCTCCATATTACCCTGCCCAGGCTCTGTAGCTTCAGCGTCATCGCAAGATGTCGATTCAACACGGGAGGAGACAGATACTACCATGTCACTCCCGAGTCGGACTGCACAGCCATTCTCGGCGGTGCAGATAGACTCTTAAGAAGCTACACCATCGTCTCTCGAGACGGACGGCTGCCGACGACTGCTATGAACATAGGGATGCATATATTCTTTTGAACTGCTGTTTGGGATTCTTCGAATATATTCCCAGAATTGGAATCACTGGGTCAAAAGACATTTCCATTTTTAGTTTTTTTGAGGAAACTCTATACTATTTTCCACAGTGGATGCACCAGTCTGCATTCCCACCAACAGGGCACTAGGGTTCCCTTTTCCCCACATCCTTGCCAGGACTTGTTTATTGATTTATTAATGACAGCAAATTTTCCAGGTATGAGGTACTGAACAAATTGAACAAACCAATAAAATAGAATCAGAGACATAAAAACATTGAACAGACTGACAGCTGTAAGTGCAGAGGGAGGAGGTGGGGACTGGTTGAAAGAAAATGAAGGGAGTAGCCAAAAAACATATATGCATGACCCAGGCATGTGGACAACAGTGTGGGGATTGCCTGAGTTGGGGCAGGCTGGATGGAAGGAAGCAAAGGGGGAAAAATTGGGACAACAGTAATAGTATAAACAATAAAATAGTTGTAAAAAAACACTGATGCAGACATTTGAAAAACAGTTAAAAATAATGAAGAAATAATAGTTTCTGATAGTTAATGCTTGCATCAAGACTCTTTCTTGAGGACTTCTGGCCAAGATGGAGGCTTAGACAGACACGCTGGGTCTCCCTCCACAACTAAGAAGGAATACAACTACCTCAAAACTGAAGACAATGAGAAGTTCCAGAAAACCAAGCTGCATGGAAGTTGAACAAACAAAGAAATAAAGAAGAGATAGTTATCCAGACAGGTAGGCGGGACGGAGCCAGGGTAGAGAGGATGCAGTGTGGTGGCAGCAGCAGCCATCACAGTGGCAGGCCAGCAGAAAGTGCAGTTACATGTTTTATAAAGTTGGGAGGGACACCTGGGGAGTGTTCCCAGCTCCTCACCAGACCATGCAGCGCATGGTCCCAGCACCAGGAAAATCAAGCCTCATTGCTTCTGACTGTGCAAACCAGTGTGGGTTGGGGTGTAGGAAGAAACTGCCAGTCTCTCACCAGAGTCTGCTTGTTTAAAGGGTCCCCACAGCCCTAGAATGGCCAAAGACCAACCCACTATGGGAACAATGGCCAGGGCAACAGCTAAAGATGTGCCAGTCCCATACAGAAGTGGGAGAAGTGCCTGGAAAAGGGGCAACTGCTGAGCAACCAGCATTGTTTCCTCTCAGACCCCTCCCCCACATACAGCACCACAACATGATGAAACTAGTCACCCATAATGACAAATACCTAAGGCTCTGCCCCTTACAACATAACAGGAGTGAGCGCTCTACCTCAGACACAGAGGCAAACAAACACAGAAGCCTGTCAAGATGAAGAGACAGAGAAGTATGGCCCAAAAGAGGGAATAGATCAAGATTCTAGTCAGAGAACTAAGGAACGAGGAGATAGCCAACCTAACAGATGAGGAGATAGACAACTTAACAGACACAGAATTCAAAACACTGGTGATAAAGATGCTCATAGGCTTGACAGATATGCTTAAGTACAGCAAATGCCTAAGGGAAGAAGGGAAGGTTATGCTAAGGGAAGTGAAGGAAAATCCACACAAAACCAATGGTGAAGGAAAGGAAACCAGGGTTCAAATCAATGATTTGGAACATAAGGAAGAGAAAAATAGTCAACCAGTACAGAATGAGGAAATAAGAATTGAAAAAAATGAGGAGAGGCTTAGGGATCTCTGGGACAACTTTAAATGTGCCAACATCCAAATCATTGAGGTGCCAGAAGGAGAAAAGGAAGAGGAAGAAATTAAAAACTTATGTGAAAAAATAATGAAGGAAAACTTCCCAAATTTCGTGAAGGAAATAGATATACAAGTCCAGGAATCCCAGAGAGTGCCAAACAAACTAGTCCCAAAGAGGACCACACCAAGACACATCATCATTAAAATGTCAAAGTTTAAAGATTTAGAGAGAACCTTAAAAGCAGCAAGAGAGAAGCAGAGAGTTACATATAAAGGGTTGCCTATAAGACTGTTAGCTGATTTCTCAAAAGAAACTTTTCAGGCAAGAAGGGACTGGCAAGAAGTATTTAATATGATGAGAAGCAAGGACCTACAACCAAGATTAATTACTCTATCCAGCAAAGCTATCATTTAAAATGGAAGGGCAGATAAAGTGCTTCCCAGACAAGGTAAAGCTAAAAGAGTTTGTTTTCACCAAGTCATTATTATATGAAATGTTAAAGGGACTTATTTAAGAAAAAGATCAAAACTATGAACACTAAAATGACAACAAACTCACAACTATCAACAACTGAATCTAAAAAATAAAAACAAAATCCAGCTAAGCAAACCAGAACAGGAACAGAATCATAAGAATGGGGATCATTTGGAGGGTTATCAGCTGGAAGGGGGAAGGGGGAGAAATGGGGAAATGGTGAAGGGACTAAGAAGCATAATTGGTTGGTACAAAATAGACAGGGTGAAGTTAAGAATAAAATAGGAAAGGGTGAAGCCAAAGAACTTATAGGCATGACCCATAGCAATGAACTAAGCAGGGTAGGATTGCTGGAGGGAACCAGGGTACTGGGCAGAGGGGAGCAAAGGGGGAAAAATTGGGACTACTGTAACAACATAATCTATAAAATATACTTAAAAAAAGAAAAGAATTTTTCTTGCTCTAGACCTGTGCTGTCCAATGTGGAACCCGCTAGCCACATGTGGCTATTGAGCCCTTAAAATGTAACTCATTCAGATTGAGTTATATCATAAGGATAAAATATGAACTAGATTTAAATGATAAAGTGTTTAAAAAATAAAGCACTTTCTTAATAATTTTTATTTTAATCACATGCAAACTGATATTTGGTATATTAAGTATAAGCTCCTGTAATTACCATTAATTTAGTGTAATGTACAAAATATCTGTACATATTAAGCTTCTAATATGTGCAGATATTAGAAGCTACTGTTGTTTATTTCATCACATTTTCTACTATTATTAAGTATTAATCTCAGATTTTTATTCTGGTGGTAGTTTTTGTCATCTTTACTCCTTGATCCACATGCTAGAGCCACCACTGCATTAAGTGGGATTTATGGGAAGGGCTGTGAGGTAGCCTGTGACTGGGATAACAAAAGTGACAACAAATAAATCAAAGTCTGTAGCTCTAACTCAACTATAGTGAGGATATTGAAACAAAAATCCCACTCTGACAGCCATTCCAGAAAACCAGGACTCTCCTCTCCTTTTTCCCTTCCCCACTCTCCATAGCCAATATTTCTAATATTCTGCCTCTTAAGTTACTTTCAAATACATGTCCTCATCCTCATGTTCATTGCTTTTATCTTGGCAAAACCCCTTAGTACCTTTCCCCAGATTATTGCACTGTCCGTGGTGTGGGTCCCAAATTCCAATTCTCTTTGCCTCACTATTTATATAGCTTCAAATGTGGACCATTTTTTATTTCCTAAAATACACATGAGTTTAATTCCTTCATTAATAGTCCTGCAAAGATCCTCACTTCTCACATCATAGTACACACTGCTTAGAGAACATTCAAGGTTTTTTCTTCAGCCCATTTCTCACCATATCCTCCACTGTGTTAGCCTATTGGCCTCGTTTGTCTCTGTTTACTTAACTTCCTGTATCTGCTTACTGCTCTGTGCTCACTGGTATACTTCTCTGGGATGCCCTGGCTGCCCTGACTACCATCCACCTGGCCCATGCCTATCACTATGAAGGTGCTGCTATGAACTGGGTTGTTACCTCCCCTTCCCAAATTCATGTGTGAAGCCCTAACCCCCAGTGTGACTGTATTTGGAGTCAGTGCCTTGAGGAAGTAATGAGGACCCAAGGGTGGGTCCCTCATCCCACAGGATTAATATCCTTATAAGAAGAGACACCTAGAGCTCTCTCCCTCTTTCTCTTTCTCTCTGCCTGTTTCTGGAGGATGCAGTGAGAAGGCAGCCATTTGAAAGCCAGGAAGAGAGCTCTCACCAGAAACCAGCTCTGCTGGCATGTTGATCTCAGACCCTCAGACCCCAGAACTGTGAGAAAATAAACATCTGCTGTTTAAGCCATGCTGTCTAGGGCATTTTGTTATGGCATCCTGAGCTGACTGAGCGAGAAGGCTCTGCTCCCACCTCAGCCCCTGGAGACTGTGGCTCCATATCCGAGGCTAAGTGCCTTTCCTCTGCTTACACGGAATCTCTGCCTTCTTTCATCAGAGCCCCACATCATATTGTGGTTATTGTCATTTGATCTTCTGTACTATACTGTGAACTCCTTGAAAGCAAGGAAAGGCTTACTCATCTTTGTATCAAAATCCACAGCACATAATTTGTTTATTTTGATGTTGAAAGAGGTACAGAGCAGAGACGACGCTTTGTTGGTTGAACATTTAGGAGTGTTTTGTAAAAACCTTTCAAAGCAATGAAAAGTGTGTTGGGGAATAAATTTCATGTAGAGCTGTCACAAATAACTTCCAGCTTGAAGCTAACTGGACAGAGAGAGAGGCAGGGGTCCTGAGCTGGCCAGGTGCAGCTGATGGGGTGGGGGTTGGGGTGTTGGTAAACCCTGTTTCTTGGGAAAGTAGTTAAATGGATTAGCTCCCTCCTTCTGTGACCCTAAATGCAAATGATTAATGACAAGGGAGTAAGAAAGAATTTTTAGTTATCAAAACACAGTAACCCAATCCCTCAGAGAAACAAATAGGATGTGTATTTCAGATGGCTTGGTTTTGCAAACTCAGGGGAATAAAGCAATGCATTGCTACAGTTGTTCAGTTTTCACACTTTCTCATGCTTGACTTTGGCTGTATCATTTATTTCTCCCTCCAGATTAGTTTTGCAAACCCAGTCAATTCTTTGCTATTCCATAAGAGCCTGGGTAATAGAGATATGATATAGTGCATGTTTTTTAACCGTTTACTTCTATTTTCTTTAGGCATCTTTATCAGCTATCTTTAATTTGTGGCCTACTTATTTTCTAATTTTCTAGGCATGCAGTACTTAATTGGTTGTATGCATTATACCTGGAAGATTTTGAGAGTACCCCAGAGACTTTTCAGTAGTTGAAGGTAAGCTGCCAAGAGTTGCTAAGCAGCTAGTTGAAAAACTAAAAAGGCATGGTTTATCCATGAGGTCATACAGACTGTACATAGACAGTCCTGGTTTAGAGTGCTGACTACTGTTTATTTGCTGTGTGGCCTCTGTTAAGTTACTTGACTTCTCTGAGCCTCAGAACCTACAAACTGAAAACAATATGCTTACCTTGTGGTACTGCAAAAACAAAAGCTATAATGCACTTGGTGAATGTAAGCACTCAGAAACTGTGAACTCTTATTAATAATATCTCTTGTTGGCCTATTGCCCTTGGAAGGCATTCATTTCTGGTGGCAATGATGGATTAAAGATGACTTAGGCATATAGAAAATCTGGGACACAGAGGGACCTTGAGAAACTGTTATTTTCATCTAGAGCAATGTCTAAATCATTTAAGATAGATAGTTTTGATTTTCTCTTTTAATATCTCTGGGAACGGAGACTTCAATACTTCACAAGAAACTTTATTCTAGTGTTTCATCATCATAATGGTTATGAAGTTCTTCTTTACATTCAGCAGAAATCTGTCTGCTTCTAAGGCAAGCTCATTTCCTCATATTCAGACCTCAGGAGAAAGAAGAAAAGCTGTGCAGTCTCCCAGTTGAGAAAATCTTCCCCTATCTAGTCATCACTCCTTTCCCACTTCTCCCCGAGTCTGAACAACCACAGCCTTCGAACAGTTCCTCGTGGACACCGGTCCCTGTTCCTTTGTCATCTTTGATCCTTTTATATGAGGTGTGTTTATTGTTTTTCACATCTGGTTAAACATTTTTCTCTGTCCTCAAACTAATGCAGAATAGAAGGGCAAGAGGTCTTCTCAAAGCTGCCAAAAAAAAAAAAAATTAGTTTGATGGTATGCTAACAAATCCCAGAGCTTATTAGAAAGGAGTTTTCGGTCTTCACAGGGGCTTTAAAAAGGATTTTAGTATCTTTTATGATGAATCATAATAATACAGCATGGTGGTTAAGAACTTGAGTTCTGGAATCATACAGACTTAGGTTGGAACTCCTGCTACTCCTCTTGCTATATATGTGGTCTTTAGCAAGTAATTTAAGTTTCCCAAGCTTCAGTTTTCTCCCCTCTACAAAGAGACAGCACACATACTAACCTCCTGGGTTCCCACAGTAACCACGTGTCCCACTTACCAATGCATTCCCTCTCAGCTCCAAGCTCACCTTCCACATACACTCTGCCATAATGGACAGCGTCCCTTTAAACCTCCCTCCTTCACAGTGAGCATAATGTCACCTTTCCCAGGACCAGCACTGGAGAGTACTGCAGGAGGAAGAGATCCCTGAGGAATCTGGTGGAGCCCTGCCCCTGCCCTGGGCCCAGAACCTCCGCCTGGCCTGGTGATCACGTTCCCATAGCTCTCTTGCCCACTGTGGAGACCAGCGCACTAAGGGTACCCAACTCCCTCTTTGTGCGACTCCCTCTGATCCACCACTCTTTCTGCACACTCATGCCACTGGTTGCTGGCCACTTGTGCTCTGAGTGTTCTCCAGAGGGCTGCTTCCTGCTTGCTCACTGATGGCAAACCAGCTGTAGCCCAGAAAAACCAGCAAACGTCCCTGCTGTCTGAGAGGCTGGCTACACTTTCTGCAGAGCTGTGTACTCCAGCCTTGGGGAGGGGGTCCTTTCAAGTCAGTCCTTCCTTTGATTCTCTCCTTAAGCCGTGAGGCACAACAGAGAGGGTCTTTGTATTGTATGATCATTGTTTTACCAGAGTTTAATTATTCTTTTTATTTTATTTTTTATTGTCATTACATTTATTAGGGTGATATTGGGTAATAAGATCATATAGGTTTCAAGTATATATTACACTGTGTGCCCACCACCCAAAGTCAAACCATCTCCCGTCACCATATATTAGGCCCCATTCTTTATATGAGAAACTCACTGTGTGGTTTCTCTCTCCCAACTGGACCCAGACTGATAGAACATGAAACTGTCCCTCTCAGATTTCTGACTATAGGAGGTGTCATGGACAGAGGGCCTAGCTTCTGTGTTCTGACACCTTGCACTGGTGTTATCACCAATCTGACAGTGACAGGAAGGCATGCTTGTCCTTGGTTGCTGTAGGCTTTTTTATGGACAACCTTGGCTCAGGGGCTCCCTACAGATTTTCTTTTAAAATTTTTTTAATTGTATACATTTATTGATTAGAGAGAGTGAGAGAGAGAGAGAGAGAGAGAGAGAGAGAGAGAGAGAGAGAGAGAGAGAGAGAGAGAGAATATCAATTGCTTGCCTCCTGTATGTGCAGCTACCAGGGATAGAACCTGCAACCTAGCTATGTGCTCTGACCAGGAATTGAACCCACAACATTCTAATGCACAGGACAGTGCTCCAACCCACCAAGACACACTGGCCAGGGCTCCCTATAGACTTTCTTGAAACTGGGCTGTTGTCTAAGATTTTGCCCACTCGACCTTCCTTCTCTCCCACTCTTTCTCACAGCAATTAGACAGGCACTGTGACTTCTCCTGGCTCCCTCCCCATTTCCCCTCAAATCTGTCTTCCGCATAAATCTCTTGCACATCTCTTCCCATCTTGATGTCTGCTTCTTGGAGTTGCTGTAGGGAGTAAATGAATTAATACAGGTAAAGCAAGTGGCATGTGCTTGGTAAATGCTAGCTATGAGGATGCTGGGGAGAACAACGATTAGCCAAGAGTCAAAGTTCCTGCCTGTCACAGTATCAATGCTAAGTGACATCTTGGTTTTCCTTTCTGGTGAAGAGGCAATAATTATTGTACTTCTGATTATTCATTGAGGGACACAGATGGGCTGTGTGGTGACCTTCCTGATAAGAGGTCTTCCTAAAACTTTTAATTCATTGTCTTTCTTTACATCTGACTAATAAACACAGTGCCAGCAAAAGCCCCAATTAGCAACTTGGAATAGTGTGTTGGGTTTTCTTGTATACCAACATTTTATTCTGATATATTGAAGAAATATGGAGCAATGCAGGAACACCTCAGCTTTACATGCTGTAGGTCACTCTTCATCTCAGAAGCTTTTTCTAATTTGCATGCCTTGGATAAAACCTAGCTGAAGCAGCCAGAACTGATACCTGGGTCCTGATGCCCTCTTATCTTATGTCCCTGTGGTCCACATCTGGCATCCTAGAAACTTGGGTGTTGATTGGTGATTCTCTCTCTCTCTTTTTTTTGACTGGTAGAAAAAAAATGTGAGTTATTCATAGCATTTTTGAAAAAATCATCTGTTTTCACAATTGTAGTACAGACTTAACAATAGTGGAAGCTTTTTTCATCTTTGGAAATGGTATACTGATTTGAACATCCTTTTTGCATGGAAAGAGCTTATCTTACCTCATGGAAGGAAAAATAGACAAGAAATCTAAGATAGCTAGTCTCATCCTGTTTAATGTGAATTTGATACATGACACTGGCTGGTTTATCATTCCCAAGACTTCCCCTCCTCTGGCTTTAAAATATTCATCAAGTACCCAGGCCACTGAATGATGTGCAATACCTCTCCCTGTCTGATTCTGACATCATTTCTTATATTTGCGAGCACATGGTATTCAGGGTCCAGTGCTTTGGTGGTCCGTGTGTGATGCATGGCATGGTGCCAATTCTCAACAAGGAACTGATTGCAAGAGTTTTTACTGTAAGTGAATAAAAAACAATTTGATAGGGTTTCATTCTTCAGGGAGCCCACCTGGATGCATTTGGGACTTTCCAAATTAATTCAGAACCAGAGCCAGAGAATGTGGCTAAGTATTTTGGCTGGTTCAATCATGGCTCAAACGTTGTGACTGACAATATATATTCTGTAACCTCAATTCAAAGGGCAATGACTTAACCTCAGGAAGGTAACCTGCATGGGGTATGCTGTTATGGTAATTTATTCTTTCAGTTAAATTCTTGTTGCAGCAGAAGAGATAATTTAGGTAATTGAAAATATTTCCAGACTTGTATGCTCCGCCACATACACCATTAGCATAAATATGTCTTTTCACTCAGGCCTTGGGAATAGTAGTTGTGATTAATATGCTCAGCCATATGCTTTTTACACCCTTTAAAAGCAGAAGATGATTTTTAAAGTGTTAAACATGGATGGGAATTCATTCTGTAATCACACTAACAAATGGTATTTTAAAAACTATAGCAAAAAAACATTGTGCTAAGCAGAAAATGGCAGCTAAGAAATTGATTTCTTATGACAGAGAGAAAAATTTGCCTCCTTATTTATTTATTTTTTTAATTTTAATTTTTTGGTTTTTCAATTACAGTTGTCCCATTTTTCCCCCATTTCTCACCCCCACGCAGCCCACCCCTTCTCCCACAGTCATATCCCTCCCCATTGTCCATGTCCATGCCTCCTTATTTTTGATGGAATAGAAAGAGAATTCTAAAATATGCAATGTAGTAATCAGGCTCTTCTAGTCTTTGGCCAAAAGCCAAAACTATAGTTTTACACTGTTATACTAGATTCTCTTTGTAGCCTCTGTTCCCTCCCAATCTCCCCTAAAACCCTCCCCTTCCCACCCCCTCAACCCTGATCCCCAGTGAGTCCGTATTCCCCTGGCAGGAGCACGCTGGCATTTGCAGAGCTGCCCCTCACTGTGACTTTGCATGACTGGCACAGGTCTGTTGATGGTTCCAGTTCACTCATGCAGCTGGAGCACCCTGAAAATTTAAGATCTCTCACTCAGCCTGGCCCCCAGAGAACTCAATGGGTAAAGGATAGATTCTTTAAGTGCCTCTTGAAGGCCCATGAATGGACTCATGCTGAAACATAGTTCAGATGGGTGAACTGCATTTAAGAAATTGAATTAACAGAGTCCATCAGTAATACATTCCTTAATATATTCTTTTATGCTCAGGTAAGCCTTGTGCACCAATTTGCTGCTAGGGTGACTCATTTATATAATACCTATTTCTAGTAGATTGTCTTTTACCAAGGGCCTGTATTCTGGGAAAGGTGTGAATTAAAAGAAAGAAACAAAAATAATTTTTTCAACTTAAATGAATTATACACTACAAATAGGGAATGTGCTTATAAGAGATATATTACTTTTGTTGTATCTTGATATGAGTGGTCTGTGATTTATTACTGCATATACTGGGAAGGGATAGGCCAGGACTTCACATGAGACCACAGGAGGAATAGAAGTTGGAAAAACTGATCCAGCTGCAGGCATGCTAATGAACTGCCTATCTGATACAATTGACAGTGTCATCCAAAAGTGTATCAGTAGGTTTTACCTGACCTAAATCAGTTCTCTTAGTGCCTGTGGTCCTCATTTTATGTCCTCCCTATCCAATGTCAGTCCTATCCAATAGACTGTACGTATCATAAAGGCAAGGCTCTGATTTGCTAGTCACTGAATCCTCACAACTAACCCATGCCTGCACCTACCAGATGTTCAATCCTTGCTGAATAAATAATATTACAACTAGGTGTAAAGGCTTAATGGGTACCAACAAGTAAGAAATACAGTGGGAGGTCAGAGTACAGGCAGGCCATGAGTCCAGGCTAGGGACATATGGAGGCAAGAGCAAGACATGAGGGTCATTGGAGGGAGTGACCCAAAGTACAGCCAGTAGGATCCAGCCTGAGTCTAACTGGGATTCCAGAACTAAGCAGGAACCAACAACAGGCTGATGGTAAAATGATGATCCAAGGTAAGGTCAAGTTTACAGGTGGAGTTTAAGGAGGCCCAGCTGCGGAAGAACAAGAATGTAGAAGCTGAGATCCAGGCTCATCTTGATGCTCTGCCTATAATAAGAACATACACCTTGATAGATGTTGCCATGCTAATTATCAACTGGCACTAACATCGCTAACCTTGTCATATGATTCTTTGGCTCCTTGTCTTAGCTCTGTCAATTACTAACCACAAATGGGTCAGTTAGCTTCTTCTAGTCTCAAGCTATTTCTCAGAAAAATGGTTATAGTAAAGCCCTTCTTACCAAGTAAAATAATTGCCTATCATCAAGACTTAAAAGTTAAAATGAAAAATTATATGATAGAACAATACTTTAAAACATTAACCATGATTGACCCAATCATTATCTTGCAACCTCCAGTGGGTCAGAGATCAGTTCTTGCTGAGTCCTCTTGGAAGAGCTGCCTTGACCTTTCTGTGTCACTATCTCACCTTCAAGTTCAAGGATAAAACTCCACAAATAGCCTCAGAGGCTGGAGGAGTAGAGATCAAGACTGAGGAAGGGTGCACAGCCCAAGCCTGAGCAATCTTCCCAAGGGCTGATGGAAAGCCAAGGTGCCCCGGGAAGGAGGGCTGCCCTCTGCCCTGCCCTGTCCTGCCAACCTCTGCCATTCTCTGGGGACAGAGACATGTGTGTATGTGGAGACACTAAGACTCCTCCAGGGGTCAGGATTCATTTGTTCACTCAACTTATCCGATAAATACTTATGAACCCTTGCTGCATGCCAGGCTCCATGGAAAGCCCCAGTGATATAGTTTGAAAATCACCACCTAGGTCCTAGTTTCATGAAACACCAAAAAAGATCCTGTATTTGTCTTGTGTTCCTTCACCAATGGGCAGACCACAGACAGCACCTCATTCTCCAGACCTTCTCTTAAGGGACCCATGCCCATTCATAGTCCCATGTTTAGTTCTTTTTGTCTTCAACCCAAGTTACTTCACTGAAGATTTTACTTCTCTTACATACTATTTAATTCTCTACCTTTCCAATTAGTTTCCAATTACCTGAGGAAAAAATCTCTTTTCCATTACTTTAACTATAGCTAAGAAACATAAAGATATCAATAATGATTCACCTGTGTCAATGAACAAGAAATCTCAGAATTAGAGAAAAAAAACTTTCAAGTACCTGCAATGGGACTTTAGGATTTTCTTACTAATCTGTTTTACTACTTCTGATTAATTTCTATCTCAAAAACCAGACTTTAAGATATATATTAATGTATTTAAAATTCAAATCTAATTTTTGTTTGTCTTGTTTAAAATGTACAATATTTTGGCAATTCTATGACTTGTCAAGAGTTTTAGGGCTCCCCAGAGGTACCAGGCATCATTTATTACATTTCTTGAATAGGAAAATATGTTTTAAATTTGAAATGCATGCCAGTAGCAAGCAGCATTTTAACTCATTATAGAATAAATGGTGAAATGTATTCAAAAGTTCATGGTTATAAATCTATAAAATACTGGCACTTGCATGCCATTTCAAAACAGATCTCCTTTTTTATATATTAATTCTTCTGTTTTCACATTCCTTGGACCCCATCAAGCTCCTTATCCTAACAGCTGGGGCAGCTGTAGGCCCTGAGACTACATGATACCCTGGAAGAGAAATTTTTAAAAATTCAAAATGCAACCTGCCAAAGAACGTCCCTAATGTCCTTCAGAAAGAAGCAGCTGGTAGTAAGATAGAATTTCTGATTCGATCCTAACCTATATCCAATAAACACAGTCCACAATTTTCTTGCTTTTTTTGTTCTTCTCTAAATAAATATTTAAGTACTCTAAATTTTTTTGCATTCAAAACTGAAAGTGTAGGTGAAAGTCTCATAATGCCCACCATATATATATATATTTTAACAGTTTAAAACAGGAGAGACATTTAAACAACAAAATTTTATCTTCTAGTGTTTTCATTATTTCTTCTTTCCAGATGGATCTCAAAATATTTGCCAGGAACACTGCCTTATTCATAACTTAGAAAAGAAATACATAGAGAACCATAACAATTGGCCCCACTAAAACTATTTTCTGCAATTATTAAAAAATATAGCAGAAATGCTAGGAAAACACATTTCATCAGAATAGCAGATATTTTTCCTCATGAGCTGTAATTAGTTTCTATGCCAATTTCCATTCTCTGAATTGTGTACTTGATGATAGGCATTTTAATTTAATTTAATTTTTTTTGGTAAGAAATATGAATGTATTAGCTCATAAGCACATCCTGAAAAGATTACAAATTAGTTTCTCTGGAATGCATTAACTAGTTTTTTAAAAAGTCTTTCTGTAAGAGAAGCTAGTTTTCCAGAAATGTTTATTTGGAAACATTAATTTCTACTCTTCAAGTACATTTATACTTTTGGTATATATTAGCCCCTGCAAAGTCATGGGGAATGATGGGAGCTTCTCTAAATACAATACACATGCATTGCATGTCAACAACGCTCATTTCAGGATAAAAAAAGGATTATTTTATTGCAGTATTCCTCTCCTACTTTACTCCCCAGTAAGCTAAATATTATAGTTAATATGGGAATTTGGTTACACGAGACACTATTTTAAGGATTTAAAATAAACACCATAAAATTCCTTCCTCAAGAGCCCATAGTATATAAGATTCCAGTGACCGATGAGAGCTTCATGCCCTACTGGAAGGGGACATTGGTGCCCACCACCTCCAGCTCATGATGCTAAACTTTCCAATGAAAAACAAAATTAAAAAATGGCATTTTATATATAGCTATTGATTTTCAAATACTGATAGTGAATTAAAAAATTTTAAAACCCTGCGTGGGACAAACAATTTATATCTTGAGAGATGAGGTCCAGATCTCTCTTATTTAAAAATTAATTTTAGAAAATAGCTAATGGATTAATATAGCTCAAAATCCAAGAGGAACAAACAATTATGCAGTGAAAAGGATTGTTTCTCCCATCCCTCCTCTGGTCCCTCCCATGGCTGTCCTTCCAGAGGCAGGCCCTGTCACTAGTTTCCCCCCAGATCTTCCAGCCCTCTTGGTGCACACGCAAACATATGTGCATGCAATATGTCTGTGTACACAAATGGTGATGATCTATCCACACTTCTGACACCTTGCTTTTTTCATTAAAAATACTGACAATTTCAGTGGTTGCTCCAAGTCATTGTATATAAAATTGCCATCTGCATAGTTTTCCATTATACAGAGGCACCTGGGATTGTTTAATGGGTCTCCATTGATAAATATTTACTGTGTTGGGTTGCCTGTTCCTGCTACTGCAAACCACTCTTCAAAAATTATCCTTTTGAAGTATCTATCATTTTATATGTGTAAGCATATCTGCTGAGCCCAGACTCTGATAGAGACTACCAACCATGTGCTTGAAGGAGGAAAGACATGGATTTATACAAGAAGTTTCTGTCTCCGTCTGGGGCAAAGTGTAGTATATATGACTCCCACAGCAGTGACAGAGGGACATATGAAAAAAACTTTTTTTGACCTGAGACACCAAAATGATACCAGGAAACTGAATGCTGGAGAGAGTGGGGTTATCCTGAAAGGGAAAGAGGCAGGAAGAAGATCCCTAACCTCTGTCCACAATATCTCTGACTGACCTCAAATACATACAGGCATGAAACAGACTCAAAGCAGCTTAGCTGAAGACAAAACATCTAAACGGAAACTGAATTGCTGTCCAAAAAACAATTTGCAATTCAAGACCAGCCAAGGAAATTACCTGCTAAAACAAAGAAAACAACATAATCAGAGAAAATACAGTATTTAGGATCTGTTAGCATGCATAATGTCTAAGATGCAATCCAAAATTATTCAAAATACCAGGGTTCAAGAAAAAGGAACACATTCTTTAAGGAATAGAAAATGAATTGTGTCCATCTGGAGATGAGTCAGATACCAGAATTAACAGATAAAGATCTTAAAGCAGCTATCATAAAGCAACTTCATTAGTCAATGACGTAAAAGAGAACATGTTTTCAGTGAATGAGTGTCTCAGGAGAGAAATAGAAAATCTTGGCAGAGAAATAAAAACAATAAAAATTAGAAGCAAATTGAAGCTATAGGACTGATAATTAGAATTATGTTTTAAAAAAATTACTTGAAAAAAATAATCAAATGGACATAACTGAGGAAAGAGTAAGTGAACTCAAAGATAGAGCATTAGAAATTATCAAAGGTGAAGAACAGAAAAAAAGATTTGAAAAATAAACACTGTCTTGTTATATTGGATAAAATGATCAAACACACTTACAGTAGAAATATCAGAAGGAGAAAAGACAGAAAATGGGGCAGAAAATAATAGTCGAATGTTTTCTAAATTTGATGAAAGAACTCTTTAGCTATAAGATGCTATAAAAATAACAACAACAAATTAGACAATCCAGAGCTAAGGCACATCAAGGTAAATCACTAAAAGCCAAATATAAGTAAGTCTTGAAAACTGATATATTGATTGTGTGTACAGGAACAATGATGATTAACAACGATCTTCTCATCAGAAGCCATGAGACAAAAAAGAATGGAATAACCTTTTGAAAATATAGAAAGAAAAACTAAAATCAAACCAGAATTCTATATCCATTGGAAATACCATTTAAGAATGAATATAGGACTTCCTGCCAAGATGGAGGCCTAGATAGACACATCCTGTCTCTCTCCACAACTAAGAAGGAATACAACTACCTCAAAATTAGAGACAACCAGAAATTCCAGAAAATCAAACTGCGTGGAAGTCCAAAAACAAAAACAAAAAAACAAAAAACACAAAGATATAAAGAAGACACACTCATCCAGACAGGTAGAAGAGGAAGAGGGGGGTGGAGAGGATGCGGTGTGGTGGCGGAGGCAGCGGCAGCAGCAGCAGGCTAGCAGGAAATGCAGTCACAATTTTAAAAAGTCTAGAGGGGCACCTAGGGAGTGCTCCCAGCACCAGACCAGCCTGCACAGCTTACAGTCCCAGCACTGGGGGGAAAAAAAGCCTCATTGCTTCTGACTAAAAATCCAATGGGAGTTGGAGCAGAGGAAGAAACTGCTGGTCTCTCAGCAGAGTCCCTTGTTTAAAGGGCCCCACAGTTCTAGAACATCCACATACCCACCCGCTCTGGGAACGACGACTGGGGCAACAGCTATAGAAGGGCCAGTTCCATAAAAAGTGGGAGAAGCCCCTGGAAAAGGGGTGAGTGCTGAGCAAGTGGCATTGTTCCCTCTCAGGACCCTCCCCCACGTACAGTGCCACAAGGTGGTGAAATGGGTTGCCCTGTACTGACAAATACCTTAGGCTCTGCCCATTACAATGTAACAGGTGTGACAGCTCTACCTAAGACACAGAGGCAAACAAACACAGGAGCCTGTCAGGATGAGGAGACAGAGAAGTAAGACCCAAAAGAGGAAATAGATCAAGATTCTAGTGGGAGAACTAAGTGATGAGGAGTTAGCCAACCTAACAGATTAGGAGTTCAAAACACTGGTGATAAAGATGCTCACAGGCTTGACAGATATGGTTAAGTAGAGCAAACGCATAAGGGAAGAAGTGAAGGCTATGCTAAATGAAACGAAGGAAAATCCACACAAAACTAATGGTGAAGGGAAGGAAACTGGGGTTCAAATCAATGATTGGGCCATAAGGAAGAAAAAAAACAGTCAACCAGTGCAGAATGAGGAAATAAGAATTGAAAAAAAATGAGGAGTGGCTTAGGAACCTCTGGGGAAACTTTAATGTGCTTACATCTGAATCATAGGGGTGTCAGAAGGAGAAGAGGAAGAGCAAGAAATTGAAAACTTATGTGAAAAAATACTGAAGGAAAACTTCCCAAATTTGGTGAAGGAAATAGACATACAAGTCCAGAAAGCACAGAGAGTCCCAAACAAGCTAGTCCCTAAGAGGACCACACCAAGACACTTCATCATTAAAATGCCAAAGGTTAAAGATTTAGAGAGAACCTTAAAAGCAGCAAGAGAGAAGCAGAGAGTTACCTACAAAGGCGTGCCTATAAGACTATCAGCTAATTTCTCAAAAGAAACTTTTCAGGCAAGAAGGGACTGGCAAGAAGTATTCAAAGTCATGAAAAGCAAGGACCTACAACCAAGATTACTATATTCAGTAAAGCTGTTATTTAGACTGGAAGGGCAGATAAAGTGTTTTCCAGACAAGGTAAAGCTAAAGAAGCTCATCAGCACCAAGCCGTTATTATATGAAATGTTAAAGGGACTTATTTAAGAAAAAGAGGATCAAAACTTTGAACATTAAAATTACAACAAACTCACAACTATCAACAACTGAATCTAAAAAATGAAAACTAACTCCAACTAAACAAACCAGAATAGGAACAGAATCATAGGTATGGGGATCATTTGGAGTGTTATCAACTGGGAGGGAGGAAGGGGAGAAATAGGGAAATGGTGAAGGAACTAAGAAGCATAATTGGTTGGTACAAAATAGACAGGGGGAAGTTAAGAATAATATAGGAAAGGGTGAAGCTAAGGAACTTATATGCATGACCCATGACCATGAACTAAGAGAGGTGGTATTGCTAGAGGGAAGGGGGTTACTGGGTGGAGGGGAGCAAAGGGGAAAAAACTGAGACTACTGTAACGATATAATCATTAAATATACTTAAAAAAATAAAAGAAAAGAATGAAGGCAACAGTCCAGAGCAGTGGTATATTCTCCCAGGCCTCTTTTTTCTGCCTTGTGCCTATGGCTAGAACTAAGCATTATTTTGGGGCTAATGGAATAGTGTGCTAGAACTCTCTTGATGACTTCAGTTCCATTGGACATTCTGTTTATTGGGACTCTCATTGTAAATATATTATTTAGTACTAACTATTTCAAAGAACTAAAGAGGTAGAGCCACATACATATATATAAGAAAGATAAAAAAGTACAACATATCTGCAATCAAAGACCTCATAGTAACAGCAATGGGAAAGTGACACAAAAAATTCATTAGTGAAAGAGGTCACGTAATTGGATCAATAAACAAAAGATAAACAGTTGCATGCTAAAAATTCTTAAGTGGAGGGTAATTGAAAGTAAAAAGAAAGGTTTAGATAAGATATGCTCTCATTTAGGACATCCTCACCCTCTGTGTTTATGATCTCTTCTTTTCCTATTTAAGATTTAATATATATTATAAATATGAAGGCTAAGAAAATAGCACTTCCCTGGCTAGCACAGTGGCAGAATAACAAACTCTTTTTAAGGTAATAAAGAAAGACTTCATAAAAGATATGATATTAAAATTGTATGTTAAAGAGTTAGGAAAAAATTTCCACTCAAAGGATGAATGGATAGAGGAGAAAGGACTTCGTCGTCGGCAGCCGTCCGTCTCGAGAGACGATGGTGTAGCTTCTTAAGAGTCTATCTGCACCGCCGAGAACGGTTGTGCAGTCCGACTCGGGAGTGACACGGTATCTGTCTCCTCCCGTGTTGAATCGACATCTTGCGATGACGCTGGAGTGTCCTCTCCAGTGAAGCTGAAGCTACAGAGCCTGGGCAGGGTGATATGGAGGGTCTGCTGTTGCCCATGCAGCAGACCCCCCCTCTCTTCGCAGCTGAAGGGTCCAAGGGAAAGACGGAGTCAATACAGCTTGGCTTCAGGTGCGCCGCAGGAGTTGCCGGTGTTGACTACAACGTCAAACCGCCTTAGGGACTCCGGCTCCGGATTTTCTGTCGGGGTTTACTCCCTTAGCCTTTCCCCTGAAGAGGTATGCCGCAAGGCAGCGGAGGTTTTTTGGAGTCAGAGTTTTCCTTCTCTGATGTGCCCTGACTGGAAGATCGAACCAGCGACACTTAGCTCGCAGGCCGACGCTCAATCCACTGAGCCAAACCAGCCAGGGGAGGAGAAAGGACTTACTATGTAGAAAAAAGCATATGCAAAATACAATGTGATTTCATTTAAGCACTCTTTCTCGTTAAGTTTAGAGAGCCTTTAAAGGCAAGGCTTAAAGTGCCTACTAAATCTGTATTCCTCACACAGTATTTTTCAAAAATGAGACCAAAAAGCCACTTTTTGATAAAGTAAAATTAAAATGATTTATCACCAGAAGACCTGCATTATAATAGGTGCTAAAGGTGTTCTTCAGGCTGAAGGAAAATGAGGACAGATAGAAATTTGAGTCCTCAGGCCAAAAAAACGACAACAAAAAAAACCCCACAGCATTAAAAATAATGAATATCTGAGTGGTGCAAAAAAAATCCTTTGACTTTTCCTCCAAATTTTTTCTTTATACAATTGAACTGTTTAAAGGAAAATATAATTTTGTCTTATAGGGTTCATAATGCATGTAGCTGTAACACAGATAACAATTGTTACTTGAAGTAGCACATTTTTACTGTTAATAGACAATAAAAATTTAAGGGAGTATATTATAATTCTTAGGGAAAGTACTTAAAAATGCAAAATAAGTACATAACAAAAGAGTCAGCTATGAAATATTGTAGGATTTAAAATATTCAAATAATCCAAGAAAAAGCAGGAAAAGGGAAATAGGAGAACAACAGAAAAAGAGACAAATAGGATGTTTAAAAATAAATATAACCAAACTGTATTAATAATAATATTAAGTAATAATAGAGTAACATTCAAAAAGATTGTTAGAGATTATCAGAATGGGTTACAAAACAAAAAAACAAAATCAGCCAAGACACACTTGTATGTTTTCTACCAAGGTTACATTTAAATATAAAGATACAGAGTGGTCAATAATAAATGAATGAAAAAAGTACTACAATGCATATAATCAGCACAAGAAAGCTTAGATGTCTATGTTAATATCAAACAAAATGAATTTCAAAGGTATTGTATTACTAGAGATAGGGACAATAAAGATAAATGATTCAATTAATAAGAAATACATATATAATAATTATAAATGTGTGTATATCTAATAACAGCATCAAAATGTGTGAAGCAAAATTGACAAAATTAAAGGAAGAAACAGTTAACTCCACCTACCTTATAGAGAATTTAATACCATCAAATAGCAATTGATAGACAAAAAATAAAAATCAGAGAGGTAGAATTTTTGAATAACATTATCAATTTTAATTTAACTGATACTCATGGAATACTCCACCACAACCAGCAGAATAAATATTCCACATTCATTTTAAATGCAGATATTCACCCAGATAGACTATATTCTGTCCATAAAACAAGTCTCAATTAACAATTTTTTTCTTTTTTTCTATTAATTATATTTTATTGATTATGCTATTAGAATTGTTTCAATTTTTTCACTCGTTGCCCTCCTCCACTCAGCAACCCCCACTCCATCAGGCAATTCCCTTGACAATTGTCCACATGCATGGGTCATGCATATAAGTTCTTTGGCTACTCCACTTCCTGTGCTGTGCTTTACATCCCCGTGGCTATTCTGTAACTACCTATTTGTACTTAATAATCCCCTCACTTCATCACCCATCTTCCTACCCTCTTCCCCCATCTACCAACCATCAAAACACTCTCCATATCCAAAATTCTGTCCCTGTTCTTGTTTACTTAGTTTGTTTTTTAGATTCAATTGTTGATAGATTTGTATATTTTGCCATTTTATTGTTCATAGTTCTGATCTCTTTTTTAAATAAGTCCCTTTAACATTTCATATAATAATGGTTTGGTGATGATAAGCTCCTTTAGCTTTACCTTGTCTGAGAAGCACTTTATCTGCCCTTTGATTCTAAAGAATAGTTTTGATGGGTAGAGCAATCTTGGCTGTAGGCCCTTCCTTTTCATGACTTTAAATATTTCTTGCCAATCCCTTCTAGCCTGAAGAGTTTTTTTTCTGAAAAATCAGCTGACAGTCTTCTGGGAACTATCCTGTAGGTAATAACTGCTTTTCTCTTGCTGCTTTTAGGAGTCTTTCTTTATCTTTAACCTTTGGAATTTTTATTATGGTGTGTTTTAGAGTGGGCCTCTTGGCATCCATCATGATTGGGACTCTGTGCTTCCTGGACTTGCCTGTCTATTTCCTTCACCAAACCAAGGAAGTTTTCTTCCCTTATATTTTCAAATAGATTTCCAATTTCTTGCTGTTTCTTTTTTTTTAAATGCTTTATTGATTATGCTGTTACAGTTGTCCCAATGTTTTTCCCCTTTGTTTCCCTCCACCCAGCAACCCCCTTCTCTCCAGTTGTCCCCCCCAACTTAGTCCATGCCCACTGGTTGTGCATATAGCTCTTCTCAACATCTTCCTATCTACTCCACTTCCTCCTACTATGCTTCTTAATTCCTGCATCATCTCCCTTCCTTTCCCCACTTCCCTCTCCCCACTGACCTCCCCTCCAAATGTTCCCCGTACCTATAATTCTTTTCCCACTCTCGTTGCCTACTTAGTTTGCCTTTGTTTCGATTCCCTAGCTTCTGTTGTTGTTTGCTGTGATACAGTTTTCATTTTAATGATCATAGTTTTGATCCTCTTTCTCCTAACATGTCTCTTTAACATTCTACATAACAGTTGTTTGAATCTGATGAACTCCATCAGTTTTACTTTGTCCTGAAAGTACTTTCTCTGCCCTTCTATTCTGAATGACAGCTTCACTGGGTAGGGTAATTATGGTTGTACGTTTTTGCTTTTTATTACTTTGAATATTTCTTTCCAGTCCCTTCCTGCCTGCAGAGTTTCTTTTGGGAAATCAGCTGATAGTCTTATTGGGACCCCTTTGTATGTAATTCTCTTCTTCTCTCTTGCTGCTTTTAAGATTCTTTCTTTATCCTTAATTTTTGACATTTTGATTATAATGTGTCTTGGTGTGGTTCTCCCTGGGTCCAGCTTATTTGGAACTCTCTGTGCTTCCTGGACCTGTAAGTCTATTTTCTTCCCCAAGTTGGGGAAGTTCTGCTTCATTATTTTTTCACATAATTTTTCAATATCTAGTTCTTCTTCTTCACCTTTTGGCAACCCTATGATTTGGATGTTGGCCCACTTATAGCTGTCCTATAGGTTTCTGAGCCTCCCCTCATTTTCCTCACTTTTCATTTCCTCTTTCTACACTGGTTGACTGTTCCTTCCCTATGTTCCAATTTGTTGATTTGATCCTTGGTTTTCTTTCCCTCACCACTAGTTTCATATGTGTTTTTGTTCATTTCAGCAGGACTAGCCTTCATTCCTTCCCCATTTTGTTTAAGATCTGCTGGCAGCTCTGTAAGCACTCATATAACCAAAGCTTTGAACAGTTCCTCAGAAAGATTTCCTATCTGCTGCTTCATTAGATTAGATATTTGCTGTCTGGTCAGCTGCTTCACCGGGATCTCTATCATGACCTGTGCCATCCTGATCATTTTGTGTTTACCTTTGCTTCCTGTGCAGGGCTGTCACACCTCCTATGCTATCAGGGCAGAGCCTGTGCACTTGTCACAACCAGGACACCCCTCTTAACACACTGTGGCATTTTCTTTGGGGGTGGGGGTCCAAGATGGATTCCTACCGTTCACTCTCCGCAGAGAGACTGGGAGCATCCTCCTCCATCCCCACTCCCTCTGGGCCTCACAGTCCAAGGTAATGGTGGTCTGCCTTCTCCGGAATTGGAATCGCAAGCTGATGGGTCTAGTCTGCAGTAAGGGGTGCTCCCCAGGTCCTTTCTACCTCTCCTTAAATATGGTGTCTGTGCTTACCGCTATTCTGCTGCTGTCACTGCTGCTGTCACCACTGCTGCTGCTGCCGCTGCCAGCACAGCTTGAACTTTCCTCCCCGATTTCGCCCCTCCTACCCGTCTGGACGAGCACCACTTTTTTATAACTTCATATGTTGAACTTCCATTTATTTTCTGCAACTTCCAGTTATTTCTGGTTTTGCAGTAGTTGTATTCCTTCTTAGTTGTGGAGGGAGATGTAGCGCATCAGTCTAGGCCTCCATCTTGGCCAAAAGCCTCCTGTGTGTTATTTCTTGCTCTTTCTCTTCTCCTTCTGGCACTGCTATGATGCAAATGTTGGAACGCTGGAAGTTGTCCCAGAAGTTCCTTCCACTATTATCATTTTTTATTATTTTTTTTTCTTTTAGTTGTTCTGACTGGTTGTTTTTTTGCTTCCTTATATTCCAAATCATTGATATAATTCTTGGCTTCATTTACTCTCTTGTTGGTCCCTATAACTTGTTCTTTATTTCAATCAATTTATCCTTTGTTTCTGACTGGATTGTTTTTTATGCTGTTGAGGTCCTCACTGAGTTCCTTGAGCATCATTATAACCAGTGTTTTGAACTCTTCATCTGATAGGTTGCTTATCTCTGTTTTGTTTATTTATTTATTTTTTGTGTGTGTGTGGAGTTTTGATCTGTTTTTCATTTGGGCCATATTTCTCTGCCTTCTTATTTTGGCAATCTCACTGTGTTTGTTTCTATTTATTAGATATTGTTACTATAAATCCGTCTTGGCAGTGTGGCCTAATGTAGTAGGTGTCCAAGTTGGATCCTCAAGGTACACCCTTTTTTTTTTTGTAAATCACTTTATTGAGATAAAATTGACATAGAAAAAGCTGTACATATTTGATATACAGCATACAACTTGGTAATTTTGGAGACAAGTACACATCTGTGGAACCATCACCAAAATCTATGCCACAGACATAGCCATCACTTCCAAAAGTTTCCTCCCACTCTCTTTATTATTATTAATTATTATTATTATTTGTGTATTGTAAGATACAAAGGAAAGAATCAACAAATTGAAAAGGAAACATATGAAATGGAGAAAATATTTGCAAACTACAATATATTGTGATAAAAGAGCATTCCTCTGCCCAGCATTCCTCTCCACTTAGTATAAAATCAGCCTTAACAAGTTTTTAAGTATGCAGTACAGTGTTGTTAACTATTGGCTCCTTGCTGCACAGTGCATCTCTAGGACTTATGCATCTTTTTTTTAAAGTATATTTTATTGATTATATTGTTACAATAGTTCCAATTTTTCCCCCTTTGCTCCACTCAGCACAGCACCCCCCTCCCCCAACAATCCCCCACCCAAATCCATGCCCAAGGGTCGTACATAAAAGCTCTCCTGCCTCACCCTTTCATATATTCTTCTTCTTATACTTTTTAAAATTAATTAATTAATTAATTAATTATTTTAACAATAAAAAATAACAATTCCTCCCTCTCAGACTTAAGACCCTTTATAATCTTATAAAGGACAATGGGCGAAGGTCTCAAGCTCCTTTAGCTGCTTCAAGCTGGACATGGTCGTCGTCCTACTTACCCTTGGGTCCAGAAACCCCTAATAAGAGTGGGGGTGTGGAGGGGAGGGTGGACTTCGCACATGGGGAAAAATAGTGCAGACTCCAGGTTAGTTGGCTGTCCACTGACAACGGCATGCTTGATTTAACAGACTGGCATCCTTGTTGTATTCTGGAGGCAACAGATTTGGCAACAGGATTAAAAGACATCATTCAATCCATAACCACTAGATGACAAAAGACAGGTATTAATTTTTCAATGTCCCACATTAGGGAAAAGAAGGGCTTCTTTGGAGGAAGGTGTGCCAGGTACATCTCACCTGTCCAAAACCCTTTTGGCCATGATACTTAGCTTGGGCTGAGGAAAATATTTTAGGTTTCCCCCTTCTCAGGTCTCTGGGTTCTTTTTAGTTCAAGCCTTTAGAACAGAAAAGAAAAACAAGTTTTAAAGTGAAGCCCACAGACCACCCCATTCTTCACCAACCCAGCCACTTAGTTCAGCCAAACCATTGAGTCTCAGGAGGCAGTGATGCAGACAGGATTAGGTGAGGCCTATACATACAGATAATCACTCAGGTAATGAGATCGTAGGCTTATGCCCTTTGAAAACAGAAAACACATGTTAATTTATGTAACATAACCCACATACAAGTCTCTAAATCTGTAGGACTGTCTTATTGGAAAGACATCCAGTTGCAAGGCATTTGACATCCTTCTTGCCTGTAAATTAAACATCTTTGATAATGCCTCAGACATAGTTTAACTTTCAAATGAAAACAAATTTTAAATGAAAAGAAACGTTAAAGACAGTTAGCTGCACTACTTTATAGTCTACCACTGAGCATTGTGATTTTCCTTGAATCGCGAATTTTCTCCCTAAGATTACACACCTTGTCATTAAAGGGACTGCATTAAGTCCATTTTTAATTTATCCTATTCATTTGCATAAACACAACAAGAGCATAAAATGATTACTTATGATCTTTAGTTTTGCTTTGCTGGAACTTACACAAGGAACATTTAGGGTGACCTTCAGTCTGCCCTTCAAGGCACAGAAGCAGAACCACATACCTGGCATTCAGCCTTGCCTGTAAACACCTGTCTTTTCAAAGTCCTTCTGGTTTTCCATTGTGCCTTAAGGTCCCTTCTAGCCATCTTTCAGGAAAACAACCTTCATTCCTTCCCTGGAAAGATTGCCATGGACCACGCATCCATTCAAGATACCAGGCCTTTTATCTCATGGACTTTTATTACCTTTGAAAGTCAATCCCAGTTCCTCATGGCTTTTTGGTAGCAACCAGAGCCCAAGCATGTCTCCTTTAGGCATGACATTCCAGTCTAAGGCTTAGTTAAAAAAACAAACAAACCTCTATTAACAACTGGTCTTATTATTTTTATGCAAAGAAACTTATGTCATTACTTACTTCTTTAGAATGCCAAACTCTGGAGGGATCAGATAGGGAGAAAAATATACAGTGTGAAGGAAAATCCTTGTCCTTCTAATATTCACTGAACTTGCATTTCCATTCTTTATATTTTCATTTATTCCCCCACTAAAAATTTTTTTTTCTGTTTTTCCATCACAGTTGTCCCACTTCCCCCACCCCTTGCTTCCCTGCACTCTGCCCCCCCCTCCCACATTCAGTCCCAACTCAGTTGTCCATGTCCATGGGTCATTTATACATGTTCTTTGACTAGACCCTTCCCCTTCTTACCCCCTTCTCTCCCTCCCATCTCCCTTTTTGTTACTGTTAGTTTATTCCTTGTTTACATACCTCTGGTTCAATTTTGCTTATTTGTTTGTATTGTTCATTAGTTTCTTGTAATAGGTGATAGCATAAGGCATTTTTCTTTCATTGCCTGGCTTATTTTGCTAAGCATAATTCTCTCTATTTCCAACCATGTTGTTGCAAATGGTAGAAGTTCCTTCTTTCTTTCAGTATTTATTCATTGTCATTTTCCTCCTTTGTACTCGTGTTCCTCTCTGTCTCTCTCTCTTTCTTCATCTTCTTAAAGCAGACCCTTTAGCATCTCTTGCAATGCAGGTTTGGTGGAGATGTATTCTTTTAGCCTCCTTTTGTCTTGGAAACTCCTTATTTCACCTTCCATTTTGAATGAGAGTCTTGCTGGGTAGAGTATTCTTGGTTGTAGGCCTTTGTTTTTCATTGCTTGGAATATTTTTTGCCATTCCCTTCTGGCTTGTAGTGTTTCTGCTGAGAAATCTGATGAAAGCCTTATTGGAGTTCCCTCGTATGTTATTAGTTGTTTCTCTCTTGCTGCTTTTAGGATTCTCTCTTAGTCTTTGAATGTTGCCATTTTAATTATGATGTGTCTTGAAGTGGTCTTATTGGAGTTCATCTTCATTGGGACCCTCTGTGCTTCCTGGACTTGCGTGACTTTCTCTCCTCATGTTAGGGAAGTTTTCTGTCAGTTTTTCAAAGAGGTTTTCTATCCCTTGCTCTTCTTCTTCTCCTTCTGGAATTCCTATGATACGGATATTATTATGTTTCATGTTGTCCTGCAGCTGCCTTAGAGCCTCTTCAGTCTTGTTCAGTCTTTTTTCATTTTGTTGCACTGTCTGGGAGTTTTTGTCTAAGTTGTCCTCCAGCTCGCTAATCCGATCTTCTGCTTCCTCTAACCTGGTTTTAATTCCTTCTACTGTGTTTTAAGTTCAGAGATCGTATTCTTCATTTTCTCCTGGCTCTTATTGATAGCTTCCATGTCCTTTTTCATGCTCGCGTAATTCTCAGTAAGTTCCTTGTAGTTTTTCTGGAGTTCTTTGTAGTTTCCCCTGAGCTCATTGAGCTTCTTCATAATCCATGTTTTGAATTCCATATCTGATAGTTTGCTCCCCTCTATTTCATTTAGCACTCTTTCTGGGGATTCTACCTTTCCTTTGGATGGGGGGTTGTTTCTCTGTCTCCCCATTTTTGTGACTCCTATTGTTTGTTGGTGCTTCTTAGAATGATCTGCACTTCCTGGATCTGCCCCTGGTGGCATCAGATCATGTACCAATCTGGGCCTAGGCAGCCTGTTGGAGACTTCCAGGGATCTACTGCCTTTGTCTGTCTTCTTTAGTTGTTAATTTATTCAATCTGTGATTAGCCATCAGGCTTAAGGACCATGGGTGTGGCAGCTTAATTCCTGTAGGCAGGGCTTTTGCTTCCCCTCAGGCTGATGCCACTTGGAGGGGAATGGTCTGCATACAGTGTGGGGATGAGTCAGCACTGAGACCTGGCCAGCTGCTTCCCCATCTCTCCCCTCAAAGCCACCGCACCAAACTCTCCCTAATCGTCTCCAGTCCTCTCTGCCTTCCCTCTGCTTGAGCCCAGGGTAAGTGGGGCAAAATATTTTCATATGTGATCCACTTAAGAGCTCTTTTTCTCCAGCTATTTCTCTCCAGCTAGCAATAAACCCTGTGGCTTTTTGCTTTTCTCAGCTGAATACTATTTTACTTTCCACTCTGTTGCTGTAGGCTGGGAAGCTCAGCTGGGGGTTTAGACCCTGCCCTTCTCAGGGGGAATCCCCAGCTGCTGAGCTGTTTCTCAGTCCCTTCAGCTGCCACCCATGTGAGCCCAGCCAGCCCTTCTGCGTCTCTGCACTTCCTACATTGTGATGTAGCGGCCTTTTCTGTCTCTCCGTGGTTATAAGACTTCTCTCCAGCTAGTGTTTGGTTGGTTATTCCAGGTGATTTCTCCAAAATTAAGCTGTAAATCCAGACTAGTTCTGGGAGGAGGTTAGTGTAGCTTCCACTTACTCCTCCGCCATCTTGTTTCTCCAAGGTACACCCTTTGTGTGGGATGAATACACCTTTCTCTTGTAGCCTTGATTGGTGTTTGCAGGTCAATGGGAGGAATTTATTCAGGCCAGTCAGCTACAATGACTGTCTGTGAGCATTTACCAACAACCTCCACCCTCTGTGGAGGATCAGTTGTGGAGGGGCATGGTAGTGGTACTATGACGTGGTCTGCAGCTGTACACTGGGTGCACAGGCTCTGGTCTTTTCCGGGTGGTACAGGCCAAGTCAGTCCCCACCTGTGTTTGCCTGAGGATATCCTTCCTGAGCTATAAAGCAATCTGAGATGGCTTCTAGTTGTGCTGGGCTTGAACATTCCCAGGCAAAGCCAAGCTGTGAATCTAGGATGGCTGCTGCTAGTGCCATGGCTCACTGAGGCCTGCTTTTGCTTATTTGGTAGAAAGTTGTGAAGCATGAGCCAAGGCCAGCCATTCATATGGAAAAGTCATGGTTAATAGTTTGGGTGGGCCTATCATTTGGGTGGGATGAGTTCAAGGAATCTCCAGGGCAGAGCAAACTGTGTTAGACAGGTTGATGGAGTCTCAGAAATGGCTCCTACCTGCCAGCTTTGTGGCTCTGTTGGGGGAGGGCTCAGAAAAGGGACAATGACGTCTACTTGCTTTCCTGTCTGGGAGAAAACTGTTCCTTAGCTCCTGCCTTGATGCCATGTTCTTCAGTTCCTCCCTGTGTGCCACTGATGCATTTCAAGCTGCTACACCAGTACTGGAGCTTAGAGGAAGTGATCTGAGTAAGTCTGTGTGTGCATTCTTTAAGGAGAATTGCTTGGGACTCCAGAAGTTTCCTTCTACTGACTCAATCCCCACTAGTTTTTGCAGCCAGAAGTTATGGGGACTTATATTCCTGGCAGTGGAAGCCTGGACTAGGGACCCTGGTGTGGGGCTGGGACTCCTCACTCCCAAGATATTTCTCCTGCATTTTTATCTACCACATGTGGATGTGGGACCAACCCATTCTGCATCTTTGCCCCTCTTACCTGTCTGGGTGGATGTGGTTTATTTAATTCTGTAGTTATCAGACTTTCATTCCACTTGGTTTCTGGCATTTCTGAGTGATGGTTGTTCTATATTTTAGTTGTAATTTTGATGTGGTTGTACAAAGAGGCAAGTTGTGTTTACCTATGCTGCAATTAATTTAAATACATTGAAATCATATGAAGTAGGTTCTCTCAGCACAGTAAAATTAAATTAGAAATAATAACAATGAGGCAAATAGGAAAGCCCAAATAACCTGTAAATTAAATAATTAATTTCTAATAATCATTGGATGAAATAGAAGTCATAAAAATATTTTGGACTAGATAATGAATATACAACATATAAAATTTTACAGTGCTAAAGCAAGACATAGAGGAAAATTTATGCCATTAATGCTTATATTAAAAATAAAAAGGTCTTAAATGATCTAAACTTCCACCATGAGAAGAGTAAGTTAAACCCAGAACAATTAAAAAGAAGAAAATGCTAAGGACAAGAGCTGAAATCAATAAAATAGAAATTAGAAAAACAATAGATAAAAATGTTTAGATCAATAGCTAATATTTGAAAAGACTAATGTAATAGATAAACCTCCTGCCAGACTGATTAGGAAGAAAGAAAGCAGACAAATTACCAATATTACTGGAGAACATCAAGACATTAAAAATATAATAAGAAAATTTTATGGACAACTTTATTCTAATAAATTTGACAACCTAGATGAATAAACAAATTCATTGAAAGACACAAATGATCAAAACTGACATAGGAGAAAATAGCACAGATGAGCAGCCCTATCTCAATATAAAAATATCTCAATATAAGAATTGACTTTATAATTAAAAACTATTTCACAAATAAAGCACAGGTAATTTTGTAGTTAAATCCTATCAGACATTTAAGGAAGAAATTATAGCAATCCTATACAACTTTTTTCAGAGAACAGATAAGGAAACACTTCCCAATTCATTTTATGAAGTCAGTCTTATTCTGATTTCAAAACCAAACACAGATACCACCAGAAAAGAGAACTACAGACAAATTCTTGATAAATACAAATGCAAAAATATTCAATAAAATATTAGCTTAGAAAACCAAATTCAACTACATTGATTACAACTAAAACTCTGGACAGAATACAAAAGCAATGACCTGAGGATCCTGAAAATAGGTGGACTGGAGACAGAAGTCAAAATTTGAATAATGATGCAAGATGGGGGGTGGGTTCGCTTCAGTTATGTGGAACTGCGTATCAGTAGGTGATGCTAAACTCTGGGAATTCCAACCTCTGGACAGTGGAATAGAAAAGAGAGAGTGGGGCCAGAGATTGCACGACAAATTCCAGTTCCATAGAGCTGGAGAAGGGTTTCCTTTAATTCTGTGTTTAAAGTCCCAGGGTTACCTCTGAGCTCTGTATAGTCAAGTGTTCAAGAACTGAACTCCATATAAATGATCCAGTGCTTGAATACCAGACCAACCCTTGTGTCATGGGTAAGCTGAAAGAACTCAAGTGACATAGTAAAGGCTTTGAAAACTAAGTTGACATTGGACCCACCACCACCAAAAGAAGGTAAGACAGGAATTGCAGTTTGACCTAAGTGGGAAGATTGTCTGCTACAACAGTAAAGGGACATTGTCAAGGGAAAAGTAATGAATGACTGAGTGCTCTCCCTCTAAGGCCAGGAGCAGGGAAGGATACTATCCTGAAAGTCTGGGCTAGTGCAATACAGCAAGAAAAATAAAAGGCAAACAGATTAACAAGGGAGAAAAAAAAACTGCATTTATTCCCAAATGACTTGATTGTTTACATTAAAAAATTCTATGGAATCTGTAAAAAAAATTTAGAACTAATAATTGAGTTTACCAGGTCCCAGAATACAAGGTTAGGATACAATAGCATATGGTTTTTATATACTGGTTGGAATAACTAAAAATCCAAATAAAAAAAAATTATTATTTATAATAACGTCAAAAACCACAATATTTATTTAGTTATAAATATTTTTTAAAATTGTACCATATTTATATGTTGATAACTACAAAGCACTGCTGAAATAAATAAAAGAAAATCTAAATAAATGAAAGGTATATTTATGCATTAGAAGAAAAAGTATTGTTAGCATGCCAATTCTCCCCAGAATGACCTATAGATCCAGTGTAATTCCAGTGAGAATCCCAAAAGAATTTCTTGTACATAATTACAAGTTGATTCTAAAATTTATACACAGAGCCAAAAGTATTAGAAAAGCCAAAACAATTTTGAAAAAGAACAATCCAATTAGAGGACTCAATCTACCTTCTATCAAAACTTACTCTAAAGCTACAGTAATCCAAACAATGCAGTTTAGTGAAAGCCTAGACACATAGATCAAAAGAACAGAGTAAAGAGTCTAGCAATACAACCACATAAATATGATTAAGTGATTTTTGCAAGGGGAAAAGGCATTTCACTAGAGAAACAACAGGCTTCCCAGACCATTGTGCCAAGACAATTAGATATTCATACACATAAAAGTAAGCCTGGAATTATTCCTTGGAACTTAGGTAAAAATTAACTTAAAATGGATCATAAACTTAAATGCAAAATGTAAAACTATAAAACTTCTAGAAGACAATAGAGGGGAAAGTTTTTATAACCTTGGGTTAGGCAAAGTGTTCTTTGATATGATGCCAAAAGAAGATCCATAGAAGAAAAACTTGACAAACTGGACGTCATCCAAGTGAAAATATTTTACTCTGTGAAAGATACTCTTAAAAGAATGAAAGGACAAGTCTTCCAAGATTTGGAGAAAATGTATGTAAATTACAAATCTGACAAAGTATATGTATCCAGAATATATAAAGCACTTTTAAAACTCACCAAAAAATAAAAACCCCATCCCATTTCAAAAATGAGCAATCAACTTGAAAAGACATTTTACTAAATAAAATATATGGTAGGTAAATAAGCATATAAAAATATTCTTAACACTATTTAGTTCTCAGGAACATAAAAATTACAATTCCAAAGATGTAGTGCTCCTCACATCTATCAGAATGACTACAATAATAAATATTGATAACACAGAGTGCTAGTGAGTCTGCAGAGCGCCTGGAACACTGTCCATGTCTGCTGGAAATGCAAGATGATGTAGCCACTTTGGAAAAGAGCTTGGTCATTTCTTACTAAGTTAAACATGCACTTTCTATATGATTCGGCAATCCTACTCTTAGATATTTACCCAAGAGAAATGAAAATATTCACATAAAAACCTATATGTGGAAGTTTATAACAGTTTTCCTTATAATCCCCCAAACTGGAAGTAACCCAAGTGTCCTTCAGCTGGTTAACAAATAAACAAGTTGTGGTTTACTTAAGCAGTGGAATACTATTCACGATTATACGACATATGGGTAAAGGCAAAAATATAGGGGTGGAAAATAGTTCAGCAGCTACTCGAGAGAGACAGTTACTATAAGAAAGTGGTAAGTGGAATTTTTTTAAGTGAGGAAACTGTATCTTATGGTGGTGAGTACACAAATTTACCTATTTACTTAAACTCATAGACTTGTACACCAAAAGGGTTAATTTTACTATAAATCCTTTAATTCAATAATAAAAAAAAAACATCACTCAACAGATATAACAACCAAATGTAGCACATGGTCCCTGTTTTGATTGTGATTTGAACAAACCAACTAGAAAAAGACATTTTTGAGATCTCTGGGGAAACTTAAATATGGAATCTATATTAAATGATAGCAAGAAATTATTGTTGCTTTTATAGGGGTGATATTGACATTGTGATTAAGTGAAAAAAAGTCCACATGTTGACTATTGTATGGCATACAGGCATTCATTGTATCATTCTATTTTAGATATGTCTAAAATTTTTCAAAAATTAAAAAAACAATCAAATAGAAAAAGGCTTCTGTGTGTCAAAAATAAGCAAAAATATTTTTTAAAGCAGTGGATCTAAAATTTATACTTATTTATGAACTTTGCTGAAGTCTGTACTATTCACCATTATGCTATACACCTACCCTGTGTATTTCGTCTTATTTGTTGCAATTTTTAAAATTTTCATATTTGAAATATCAAATATGTAAATAATCTAAAACTGACTACTGACATTGTTCAGGTAATGTGAAGATACCAGACTTCATTAATTGTTTTAATATGTAGTTTTCTACATTGAAAAGCCCACCCCCTCTTAGGGAATGCCATTGAAATAGTATTTTTATTTTTCTAAATAATAAAAAATTGTCAGGAATTTTAAACACTCACTTCTTATAAAAAACATCACAAATTTATATTTTCCCTCTGTGGGTTTATCTTAGTTAAAATTAATCAATTTAAAAATGTTTCAGTAGAGTCAAATAGGTGGTAGATAGTTTGGGGATTATGAGAAAGCATGACGGTATTCATCTGAGGACGGTGCTCACAGGGTGTGGAGGGCAGGGAGGTGCTCCAGCTCTTTTCTCGTATCTCCTACCGATATGTGCCTGGCTAAGTTGGAGAGTGGTTTTCAGACTCTCCTAGTCCCATCAGGCTGTTGTACTGCCCAGAGAACTATGTTGGTTCAACATAGTTCTGGTGAACCCAGAAGTCCCCTGGTAGGACTGTAGAGAAGCCATTTGTACCTCAAACACAATAGCCATCTATATGCACCTTCCAGGTCCTGTTTGATGCTTAGCCAGTAAGATGAAATGTAACCTGGGAAATACTGCAGTAATACAAGGACAAAATAATCTCATAATGGTCTTGCCCCTGAGCCAGAGGACAATTCTTTACCCATATATATGTATATAGTATGTATACGAGTATATGTATCTATATGTATATATATTTATGTGTGTGTGTGTGTGTATGTCAGGCTGGTATGTATGTTTTATATATAGTTATACAAACACATTTCAACTAAAATCAATTTAAAAATAGTTAACATTTACTGAGCATTTGCTATGTACAAAGCACTGTTCTAGTACTCTGTATGTGTTAACTCATTTCACAGTCACAAAACCATATGACATGGTACTACATTTATGCCCATTTTACAGATAAGGATTTAGATTGATAGGAGTGTAAACAACTTGAACCAGTCACATAGATAATAATTGGTTGTGCCTGAACTTGAAACCAGCCTTCATTCTTCACCACTCTACTTAGGTTAGACATGTATTTTAGCTTAGAAACTTTCTCCTTCTCTCTTTCCTCACCTTCCTTCAAGCATGAATATAGGATTTAAAGGAGACTGAGAAAGATAGGAAGCACCAGAGCATCAGAAAGGTGCTGGAGACTGAGACAAGAGCCTGGAAAAATTGGTTTCCAAAGCAGGGATCACAGCCAAATAGCAGAACAGAATCAGCTGTAAGCACAGATCTGAATCATGAACAGGTTGGCTGCAAAAGCAAGGCCCTATTTAGGCTTCCCCTGAGGCTTCCTTTGGAATGAGGCCAGGTATAAAAATATAGACAAACCAAAAGGAAGACTGACAGAAAAATACTTATTGTCCAGGGCTAAAAAGTAGAGCTGGGATTGGAATATAAGATGCAAGGTGGAGGGTGGGGGGTTTTCAGGAAAGGGGAGAAGAGTATGAGTCTGTAAAACAGTTGATGCACAAAAGCTAATTAATTTGGATTTCAGTCTAAAGAGAGTGAGAGGCCAGCAAGTTTAAGCAACTAACTTGTGGTAACCTAGCAAGTTAGCAACAAGCCAGATTCTCCCCTTAATCTCCTTCCTTACTGCCCATCAAGTATGCTTTTCATGAAACCAGGCTACTTCCCAGCTAGGTACATGGGGCTCTGAAGACCATTCGGAATTGTACATGGAAGCTTATGCTTGTATCACTGAAAATTGCCCTATAGAACTATTGGGCTACATGAAAAAATACATTTAAATGTATAAAGTGAAATACTACATGTTCTAGAAATAATTTCTAACCCTTGACTATGTACAGGTACTATATCCCCATGTGGTAAACATTTGTCTTGACACTGCACCAGCCTTCTCCATCAGGTGCCCCTGTGGAAAATGATCCCAGATTGGACTAATAGTTGATGGGGCCTATGATTTGAGTTGTTCTGTACAGACATATGATTTAATCAAATTCTTCTCTAGGGCTTTATAACCAGAAGTAGTAAAGGGGGGGAGTCACTCTCCATGGGAATAGCGATGGCATGTGAGACTCAGGAGCCAAAAGCAGCTATGTTTTCTGCTATGTGATTAATTCAATGAAGCTGACACCCATAAGTATGAAAGAGATACAGAGTTCTAGTTCTGCCAACACTCTGCTTCCCACTGTTGTTGAAGTCCAGCTATGTGTCTACTCTGTCCATGATTTGCTTGTTCATCCCTTTATTTGATTATATTGGATGTTGCAACATGGTCTCTTTTAGCAAAGTCCCGTTTGTTACCAAACTACATTAAGCTGCTTTTGTCATTTGTGTCTCTAGTAAATTGTACTATTGTCACAAATCTTCACTTTTCTTCTTGAATAAAATATTTACCCATAGGTACCCTTTGCTGTTTGACTTGCTTTCCTCTTGGTGGGGTGTACATATCCCTGTCCACTGACTTTGAGGCGTGGCCATGTGACCCCCTTGGGCCAGATGAAATGTTAGAAGCAACAGGGGGGCAGTTGGAGCACAATCCTTAAGAAGTGGTGTGTATTTCCACCACTACCCCTGAGTTTCTGTCCTCCACCATGTGAACAACATATTGAATAGGGACCGCATCTCTAGCCTGGTTCCCAGCAGAAGCAGACACATGGAGCCAACCCATCATCCACCTGCTGCCTGCAGCAGAGCCTCAGACCCAGAGAGCTGAAGTCCATCAGCTCCTAATATATAACGTGAGTAACAAATAAATTTCAGATTTTGAAGTTGTTACATAGTATTACCTTAGCAAGAATTGACTAATATGGTACCATTCCAGCATTGATCAATTTGCCCTATGCAAAGTGTTTTATATGCTGTAAGTCTTTCAGGATGGGACTATTACTATCCCCCATTTATCAGCTGATGAAACTGTCTTAAAATTCATTGGCAACTTTCCCAAGGCTACTCAAAAACATAGGAATCAAATATAGCTGACTCCAGAACCCATGTTCTTAAAGACTTTTATACTGCTTCAAGCTAATGCACACTTTTACAATCCACAGACATAGCATATTTAATTGCTATGTGTGGGGAAATATGACCCAAATTGAAATGTATCTAAATTGGTGCACTTTATTATGAATTCTAAGTGACTTATATGCATATGCGATATATACATACATTCTTATTAGGTTATGCTATTCTGTATAGTGGAACTAGTTTTAAGAAGTTCTAAAGGGTAAGAAAAAAATACTGAGAAGATCAAGTAGACAAGGTTTTTAAAAAATATTTCATTTATTTATATTTTAGAGACATGGGAAGGGAGGGAGAAAGAGAGGAGAGACATGTAGATGTGAGAGAAACATCAGTTGCTTCTGATATACACCCTATCTGAGGATCAAACTCACAACCCAGGCATGTGCCCTGACTGGGAATTGAACTGGTGACCTTTCCCTTTGTAGGATGATGCCCAACCAACTAAGTCACACTGGTTAGAGCACAAGTTTTATCTGTAATATTACATTCTTGCTCCCTTTTTCAAATGGACTCAGTGTGGGCTTTTTTTTTTTTTTTCAGATAGAAGACTCTCCAAACATATTTAAAATGGTATGCAATTTACAAAAACTGGATTTCTATGCCCTTCTCCCCCCCAAAAAAAATTATGTAAAAATTGTTTCATCTGTAACTGACTGAATAACTGCAACAAATTAGGTTAACAGAGAAAGTTTTATGGCAATTAACGGGTGACTTAAAAAATTGATAATTCAGAAGCATTCCTGTTATTTTTGAAAAGTTTAGACATTTTAACAAGCACCATCAGAGTAATTTACTGTTGTTTTTAGAAACATGGCAGAGTCTAAAGACCAATTTGTTGTGCTATCTACGTAGTTGCCTGATTCCTACAAGTGATGAAATTTACCTGTCCTCACAGAAGTTGTGCTTTGCCAGCATGCTGGGAGTTAGGGCAAGAGGAGGAGAGAAAGGGGTCCATTTACAGAGAAAGGGGTTAGATGAGGTTTTGGCCACACCCATTCATCTTTGCGCTTTTTGGAATGAAAATGCATGTGTCAAACAATTTTATATTGTGCTGATTGAAAGGTTGGATCCTAAAACCATATTCAGAATCCTCTACTCTTAAAATCTTGTCCTCAATGTATCAGCTCTTTTCAGAGTATATCTTTTAAGACTGCCAAAGGCTCTCCATTCAAACATTTCTTCCTTTAGATTGGTAGGAGGTTGACTCAAGAACACCAAGATAGTATTTTGGATGTGCATCTTTTACTAATTATTGGCTGTGTTGATAACTTTTTGTGTTTTGTATTTTGGACTTATTTATTGTTCCTTCTTTTTTTAAATTGAATTTATTGGGGGTGACATTGATACAGATTTCAGGTGCGTTGATAATTTTTTTTTACCTTAGATAGAGCCAGCTGCCAGCGGTGCCAGGGTGAGGACAGCTCGGCTGGCCACTTCGGAGGGGTGGGCCTCATGGGACCTGTGCTGGGATCCAGGGGTGCTCCCCAGTACTCCAACTGGCTCTCCCGGATATGCGGAACCCCTGTCCAGGGATAGGAGGTAGGCTAGGGGCTGTGGCATCTCCAGGCTTCCTGAAGGCTGGTCCTGCAACCTCCACCCCCCTCCCCCACTAATCCTGATACTGTAGACAGGGGACACCAGGGAGTCTCCTCCATTCACCAGGACAGTGCAGGGAGAGATTCTTACACTGAGCGCACCAAAGGCTAGAAAGATGCATGGATAGGGCCCAAGCAGCCAAAAGCTAGAAAGAGAACTGGATTGAAAAAAAGCCCTTCCCTCCCTATCCCTATCCCTGTAAGCACCAAGGGCTTGAGCAGGAAGCGGGGATGGTCTTAGAGGCGGGACTCCACCATTCTCCCAGGTGGCGACACCTGAATAAACTTCTTCCCTTTTGCACCAGCACCTGCTTCATGAGTTTGGCTTTCTTTGTGGCAGACAGAGGAACCTGTGTTTTTGGTTACATTTTGACTGGCCTTTCAAGTTCTTTGTTCCACTGGGAATAAAATCTTTATTATATGTAAGAAAAAGGTTAGGACTTGATGATAAAAATGGGACAAACAAGTGAAGGGCTTGAGGCAAGAATTAGAAGGGCCCTACACACAGGTAGGAAGCTGGCAATGTTGGACTTGAGAGTTCTGTATCTGTCTATCTATCTCTCGATCTGTTTATCAATCCATCTATCTTGGTAGTAGATGGATCTGCTGGATCTGGGGAAGACATTTTTCTCAGATGGGTCTCTGCAGAACCCTTGTAATTTGCTGTGGTCTGTGATCAAACTTGAGGCACACATTAGACAGTGGAAATGAGTGCAGACATAACTGCATGGTCTCTGTGTGTTACAGAAACAGAATGAGGCTGCTATTTGATTAAGGGTGGGAAAAATCTACAATACATAGTTGCAATCACAAATGCATGCAGTTGCAGGTGGAAGATATTAGCAAAGCATGCATGAATTTGAATCAGATATAGTTGGGAGACAGAACTTGACTTAAGCATTAACACAAAACCTTCCTTATCTTCCTGGCATCTCTATTTGGGTCACTTTAAAACTGTGCCAACTTTTCTCAATGAAGCTTTTTAAGATCACAAAAATTTTTAGTTCAAACAACAAAATGAGCACTTGTAATTTTTCGTTGTCAAGGTCACCTATATGTCATAAGATTTGACATATTTAATTAGTATTTAGAGTTGGATTTTAGAGAAAGAGTAAAAACATTTAAAAAATCTTTCATTACTAGTCACATATTGTAAATATATTAAATATATATTGAAAAACATGTTTAACACATATGTTAAACACATATATTTTAATGGTATTTTTTTCATATATTGTGATAAGCTTGTTTTCCAAAAACAAAGGAAAAGATTATTATCATATCTAAGTCCTGGCATTTTATTTGAAAAGAAACCCAAACAATTTTGTGTCTGTTCCTTTAGTCTGTAACCCATTAAATTTGATTTTAATGTTTTCTATAAGGCTTTTTTAAAATCCATGCTTGCTTATCTCTAACTAAACTGTAGTCTCACATATCATTAGTCTTTTATTGGTAGTATTAGGCTCAGGAAAAGTGATCATTCATCAGCTACATAGTACAACAGGTTAACAGAAGCAGACATAGAAAATATGCAAAGAAACTAGTTAGAATACAGACAAGCTCATGCCCATTCTATTAATGGATGACATTCTAAACAATAGAGCTGTCAGACCCTGCTGCAAATAAGGGGGCTTAATTATAGCAGGAATTAGTGCACATGACAGGTGATTACATGCTGGAAACATGCCAGGACAGCTGTGATGCTTCACATTATTTGTAATCTCAGTAATTGCGGCTTTGGTAAAAATAATTATTTGAGGTAGGAGAACCCAGGCTTGGGGGAGAAGTAAACAAAAACTACATACAACCCATTATTCCCATAACAGAGGTCTCTACAAATGGGAAAAATTCAACCTACATTATAAAGGTAAGTCCATCCCCTTCTCTCCAATTCAACAACATAGCAATATAATCATGTCATTTTTTTTCTTTTTTAAAGTTCAATTACAGTGTTTCCTTGCAAATAAAATAAGCCTGCTATTATCTACTTACTAATTTGAGATGAACATGTTTTCTAAAGTTATTTAGGCTACAGTATCAGGAAAACATGGGACCCAGTTGAAAGGCACTTTCTTATGTTCTGCTATTTAGCTATGATAAATATTTGATTATCTTCTACTGAGGTTTATAAAAAGAAATTCTTAGCCCTGGCTGCTGTGGCTCAGTGGATTGAGCATCAGCCTGCTAACCAAGTGTCGCTGATTCGATTCTCAGTCACGGCACATGACCAGGTTTCACGTCAGGTCCCCAGTTGGGGCCGTGTGAGAGGCAACCACACAGTGATGTTTCTCCCCCTCTCTTTCTCCTTTCCCCTCTCTCTAAAAATAAATAAATAAATAAATAAACAAATAAATAAGTAAATAAAATTGTTTAAAAAAATAAAGAAATCCCACGAGGCTCTCAAAGTGTGCAATTAGCATTAAAAAAAAAAAAAAAACTTTAACTCTGAAATAATTTGTGGAGAACAATCCAGTTGGAACCAGTGATTTTGTGATTTCCAGACATGAGAACCTGGAAAACAAAGGAAAAACTGAATGACAAGTAGCAAAGTTGTACAGAGTCAGAAAATAAAATTCTGGTCTCACATTCTGAACCTATAGCAATGAGGCAGAATGTAAAAGCCAGCTTTGTTTTAACTCTTGATCTTTAGTCTTATTTACTGATTGCTTTTAATGAAAATAAAACTTAGAAACTCCCTACACCTTTACCCAAACCCACCAATTGACTTATTTTCTCGTTATATGTTTATTTATATCTGCATATTTTCTGAGCCTTTTGAGAGTAATGCGGAGACATTGAGCCTTTTTTCTCCTAAATACTTCAGACTATATGTCCCAAGACCAAGGATATTATCCTACATAATCACAGTACAATGATCAAAATAGAGAAATTTAGCACATACACTATTATCTGATCCACAGGAAAAAAAAATGCAAATTATCCCAATAATGTTCTTGACAGCTAGCTTTATTTTCTCATGCAGGAATTAATCCAGGATTACAAATTATCCTTTGTTGTCATGCTAATATGGTCTCTTTTATCCCCAAATCTCAGCCTTTAAGTAATTTTTATGAACATTGCTATTTTAAAGAAGAACACTTCATGCTTATTTCCCTCATTTTGGGTTGAGTTATTTCCTCATGATTAGATTTTAGTTATATATATTGGCAAGCATAGCACAGAAGTGATGCTGTGGCTCTCTGTGTCACATATCAGGTTTATGAGTTTAGTTTGTCCCAATATTGATGGTGTTAATTTTGATCTTTTCATTAAGATGATGTGGTCCATGTCTTCCACTGTAAAATTACTATCTTTCTCTATAATTAATAATCTGTGAGAAAATACTTGGAGATTATGTAAATATCCTGTTCCTCACTAAGTGTGGCAGAGCTGTAGCATCCATTGGTGAGTTTCTAACTATACTAGTTGTTTTACATTTATAAATTGGTGTTTTACTGTAAGGAAGATCTTTCCCATCTTCTCACACTTTATGTATGTATGTATGTGTGTGTGTCAGTATAGAAACATAGATTCTTACTTTCTTCAATGAGTTACAACCCATTGTTTATTTTGATTCCCCAAATTCCCATATTGGGTAAGTTAGAAACCTCCTCAAGTTAGTTGCTATATCTTTTTTATATGTTGTCATCATTTTGTATTCCCTTGCTGTATCAATTAAGGTTACACCAAAAAAAAAAACAGAATCAGTAGGGGATTAATGATAGATTGATTGATTAATAGATAGGTGATAGATAGATAATTTACTGCAGAGAATTTACTTACATAATTGTGGAGCTGTCTAGGCAAATCTGAAATGTGAAGGGCACTCTGGAAGATTGGACACTCATTTAGGAGCTGCACCTGTAATCTACTGGTGAATTTCTTATTTTACTGGGAAACCTTATTTTGATTGGATCACGTCCATGCAGATTATCCCAGATAATTTCCGTTACTCAAAGTCAATTGATTGTAGATGTTAATCACATCCACAAAATATCTTCTCCACAACACTTAGTGTTTGATTGAATAACTGAGACTAGGGAGAGTCTAGCCAAGCTGATACATAAAACTGACCATTACACATCTTTTCTGACACAAGATCTTCCAATTTCATCTTGTTTCCCTGTCAGTCCTGGAATCAATCTTTTCTAACTTCTTCAAGTGGGCAATGGTATTTAAAAACCAGGGTATAGGTACCAGGTGTGTGCTCTTTGCTTTGGTGATGCAATTTTGTATAGACCTTCTGAACAGATAGAGCTAGGAAATGCACATGTATGTGCATGCACGTGTGTGCCCTACCCCCCCCCCCCCCACACACAGAGCACAAAGAAGGAGGAGGAGAAGGAAATGAAAATAGAGATGGAGAAGAAAGAAAGTTTTTCACAGAGTTAGAAGTATAAGTTTATTCTGTCACATCCAATTACATTACAATGAAACATCAGAGAATAAATTCTGGTCTTTGCCTTTCTATATTTGTAATTTTCTTTTTCAGGAAAGAACTCTCTTTTTACCTTCAGTCAAGGGAAACTTGATTCCCATCATTATATATATTCACTGATTTATTTTATTATAAACAGAAAGTAGTTTCCAGTAGCATTACACTGTATGGTTGGCCAAGCCAAATATCTATAGGTCTGGCCCTTTACAGAAAAAGTTTGCTGATCTCTGCTCTAGATCAATGCAAAACAGCCATTAGTACTTAAAAGCAGCAGCTCAAAATACATGCTGTATTGCGCATCTATATATATATCTTAAGTATATTTTATTGATTATGTTGTTACAGTAGTCCCAATTTTTTCCCTTTGTTCTCCTCTGCCCAGTATCTGCTTTCCTCAGCATTCCCACCCCACTTTGTTCATGTTCATGGGTCATGCATATAAGTTCTTTGACTTCACCCTTTCCTATATTATTCTTAACTCCCCCCTGTCTATTTTGTACCAACAAATTATGCTTCTTAATCCCTGCACCATTTTCCCATTTCTCCCCCTTCCCACTTCCAGCTGATAACCCTCCAAATGATCCCCATGCCAATGATTCTGTTTGTATTCTGGTTTGCTTAGTTGGATTTTGTTTTCATTTTTTAGATTCAGTTGTTGATAATTGTGTTTGTTGTCATGTTAATGTTCATAATTTTAATCTTCTTTTTCTTAAGTTCCTTAGACATTTCATATAATAATGGCTTGATATGATGAACTCTTTTAGCTCTACCTTGTCTAAGAAGCACTTCATCTGCCCTTCCATTCCAAATGATAGCTTTGCTGGATAGAGTAATCTTGGTTGTAGGTCCTTGCTTTTCATGATTTTGAATACTTTTTTGCTAGTGCCTTCTTTCCTGCAAAGTTTCTTTTGAGAAAGCAGCTGAGAGTGTTATAGGCACCCCTTTGTAGATAACTCTCTGCTTTTCTCTTGCTGCTTTTAAGATTCTCTCTAAATCTTTAAACTTTGGCATTTTAATAATGATGTGTCTTGGTGTTGTCCTCCTTGGATGTAGCTTGCTTGGGACTCTCTGTGCTTTCTGGACTTGTATGTCTATTTCCTTCACCAAATTTGGGAAGTTTTCTTTCATTATTTTTTTACAAAAGCTTTCAATTTCTTGCTCCTTCTCTTCACCTGCTGGCACCTCTATGATTCGGATGTTGGTATGTTTAAAGTTGTTTCAGAGGTTCTTAAGGACCTCCTCATTTTTTTTCAATTCTTGTTTCCTAATTCTGTACTGGTTGACTATTTATTTCTTCCTTATGTTCCAAATCATTGATTTGGATCCCAGTTTCCTTCCCTTCACCATTGATTTTGTGTGGATTTTCCTTCATTTCACTTAATATATCCTTTACTTCTTCCCTTATGTGTCTGCCATACTTAAGTATATCTGTCAAGCCTGTGAGCATCTTTATCATCAGTGTTTTGAGTTCTACATCTGTTAGGTTGGCTATCTCTTTGTCTGTTAGGTTGGCTATCTCCTCATTGCTTTGTTCTCCCAATGGAACCTTGATCTGTTCCCTCTTTTGGGCCATACTTCTCTATCTCCTCATCTTGACAGGCTCTTGTGTTTGGTTACCTCTGTGTCTTAGGTAGATCTGTTGCTCCTGTTACATTGCAGAGCCTCAGGTATTCATCAGTATGGGTGACCCATTTCACCATGTTGTAGCACTGTATGTGAGGGAAGAGTCTGAGAGAAATATATGCCACTTGCTCAACACTTGCCCCTCTTCCAGCCACTTCTTCCACTTTCGTGTGGGACTGGTGCCTCTCTAGCTGTTTTCCTGGCTATTGTTCCAAGAGTGTGTGGGTCTATGGACATTCTAGGACCATGGGGGCTCTTTAAACTAGTGGACTCTGCTGAGAAACCAATAGTTTCTTCTGCCATCCCAACCCCCACTGGTTTGCATAGCCAGAAGCAGTGAGGCTTTATTTTCCCTGGTGCTGGAACCATGAGCTGCATGGTCTGGTCTGGTGCTGGGAGTGCTCCCCAGGTGTCCCTCCCTACTTTTTAAAACATGTGACTATGCTTCTCACCGGTCTGCTGCTGCCACTGCTGCTGCTGCCACCACCACACCATGTCCTCTCTGCCCCAATTCTGCCCCTCATAACTGTCTGGATGAGTATTTCTTCTTTATATCTTTATTTGCTGGACTTCCATGCAGCTTCATTTTCTGAAACTTCTGGTTGTCTCTAGTTCTGAGGTAGTTGTATTTCTTCTTAGTTGTGGAGGGAGACACAGTGTGTCTGTCTAGGCCTTCATCTTGGCTGGAAGTTGCACATCAATATTTTGAGAAGCATCTTCTTATTTTATTAATATGGCAGACTATAGACTCACTGTAGTAGGCACAATAATGGTCCTTTAAAGATATTTATGGCCTATACCCTGGAACAGGTAAATATGTTACCTTACATGGGCAAAAGAGCTTCGCAGATGTGATAAAGGGCATGACCTTGAACTGGAGAGATTATTCTGGATTATCCAAGTGAGCCCAAGATAATTAAAATAGTCTTTAAAAGAAAGAATCTTAACTGGCTGTGAGGTGACAAAAGAGGAAGGTCCAGAGAGATATGATGTTTCTAGCTTTATAAAAGAAGGGGTCCAGGCCAGGTGCTTCAGTTTTTTGAAGCATTGTTTCATACACCTAAAGTCTGTGGTTTGATTCCTGGTAAGGACACATATCTAAGTTGTGGGTTCAAACTCCGGTTGGGGCTCAAATGGGAGGCAACCAATCAATGTTTCTCTGTGTGTGTGTGTCTCTTTCTCCCATCCTCTCTCTAAGAATCAATAAACATATCCTCAAGGGAGGATTAAAAAGTAAAAAATAAAAGTAAATAAAAAAGAAGAGGGACATGAGACAAGGAATGAAGTTGTGTTTTAGAAAATGAAAAACAAACAAACAAACAGGGAAATAGATTCTCCTTAGAGCTCCACAGAGGACCACAACCTTGCTGACACCTTTATTTTAGTCCAGTGAGACCTGTCAAGACTTCTAACCTACAGGAACTTCAAGATAATAAATTTTTGTTATTTTAAGCCACTAAGTTTGTGGTGATTTATTATGGCAGTAACAGAAAACTAATACATTCACATTCTATAATGCACGAAGGAATAAATTCATTTTAAAATTATTGAAAAATTATACTACAAATTAGAAATTTATTACTTAACCACGGAATAGAGTATCTCTCACTGAGTCAGCTTTATTTTAGCTACAACACATTTGTAGCAGGTACTTTTATACGTGATTCTTCCATCCGTGATGTCTAAAATCATTAGAAAAAAATTCATGTGGCAAAGAAAAGCAGTTATTAGAACTTTCATTGAGTTATGGTTGCCAAGGAAACCATTTTACTTGGCAATCATTATGTTAGTATGTTTCTCTTGCTTTGTGCTTAACTCCTAAAGATATCATTGCAGACTGGGTCTGTAGAAAACATTGGAAAGTAAAAAAGGAAAAACCTAAAATATTAACATCAATAAAAAATCTGGATAACTTATTTCTATAAAGCTGAAAAAATTAAGGAAATGAGTAAATTTGCTTGATTTTGGTGCAAAATGAATAAATTGAGATTTATTTTTCAATAGTAAATGGGTAGAGAAAAATAAATCCTTGGAATTCTCTTGCAATGACATAAAAACAAAGATACAACTTAACCATCAGCAAGTCAAAGTTTTCTCTTTTCCATATTTCTCCCTCTTTCCACATTTTTTTCTTTTAGATGTCTTTCAATTAAGAAATATAAAGGCTTTTCAAGATTGTGAAAGAATAGGTAGATTTTGCACTCACTTCCTCCCAGGACCAAATTGGAAATACAACTAAATTGGGAAACAATCATCCTGAACAATCAAGTAAAGCTAGATGAAGAGGAGCCTTATAACCAAGTATTTGCAGAAGAAGCCATGTTGTGACTGCATTTACACAGTAGTTTGCACATCATGGTCAGCATTGAACCTCATAGTCAGCCAGTATGACAGTCAATCCCACACATGAATAGGCCAATAGCAATCATGACCCAGTTACAAGTGGAAGGCCCAAATAACTCACACAAGAGACATTTCTGGCACCTAGATCAGGAGATCAAGGAACCACACCACTGGGTCCCACGGATCACTTACTACATAAGGCCACCCCACAAAGACTGGGAGTCCTAGCAGATCTATCTAAAACATAGAAACAAATACAAAGAGACACCCAAAAATGGAGAGACAAAGAAACAAGACAAATGAAAGACCAAGAAGACTCTCCAGAAAAGTAGCTAAATGAAATGGAGGCAAGCAATCTATCAGATATAGAGTTCAAAGTAAGAAACTTAGTGAAAACTACAACAGCATGAAAAAGAACCAGTCAAAAATAAAGAATACCATATCTGAAATTAATAATACACTGGAATGAATAAAAAGTAGGTTGAATAAAGCAGAGGATTGACTCAGCAATTTTAAAAACAAGGTAGAAGAAAACACCCAGTCAGAGGAGGAGGAGGAAGAGGAGAAGAAGAAGAAGGAGAATAAGGAGGAGAAGAAGGAGAAGAAGGAGAAGAAGAATTAAACAGAATGAGGGTAGTTTAAGGTAACTTTGGGACAACATGAATAGTAATAACATCAGCATTATAGGGATACCAGAAGGAAAATAGAGAGTGCAAGGGATCAAGAATCTATCTGAAGAAATAATGACTAAAATCTTTCCTAACCCGGTGAAGGAAAAAGACACACAAGAATAGGAAGTACAGAGAGTCCCAAAGAAAATGAAACCAAAGAGGTCCACACCAAAACATATCATAATAAAAATGGCAAATGTTAAGACAAAGAGAGAATCTTAAAAGCAGCAAGAGAAAAGCAGCTAATTAGTTGAAAGAAAGCTCCCATAAGACTGTAAGCTGATTTCTCAACAGAAACATTTTAGGCAAGAGAGGATTGGCATGAAATATTCAAAGAGATGAAAAGCAGAGACCTATAACGAAGACTATTTTACCCATAAAGGCTATCATTTAAAATGGAAGGAGATTGCCCTGGTCAGTGTAGCTCAGTTGGTTGGAGCATTATCTCATAAACCAAAAGGTTGTTGATTTAGTTCCTGGTCACGGCACATACCTAGGTTATGTGTCCCATCCCCAGTTTGATAGCCAATCAAAGTGTGCACAGGAAGCAACCAATCAATGTTTCTCTGTCACATCGATGTCTCTCTCTCTCTCTCTGCCCCTTCCTCTCTCTCTAAAAGCAATGAAAAAAAATTTTTTCCTTAGGTGGAGATAAAAAAATTAAATAAAATTGAAGGAGAAATAAAAGAGTTTCCCAGACAAGAAACAGCTAAAAATTTGTTACCATAAAACTAGTATTACAAGAAATGTTAAAAGAGCTGCTTTAAGAAGTAGAAGAAGAAAAGAAAAACAAAAAAGAAAAAAAGTTAAAAGAATAAGATGGCAATAAATATGTAACTATCAATAATCACTTTAAATGTAAATGGCTTAAATACTCCAATCAAAAGACATAGGGTAACTGAATGGATAAAAAAGCAGACCCACATCTATGTTGTGTACAAGAGACCCACTTCAGAATGAAAAATACACACAGACTAAATGTAAAGAATTGGAAAAAGATACTTCATGTAAATTGAAAGAAAAAAAAGCTGGGGTAGCAATACTTGTATCTGTCAAAATACACTTTAAAACAAGGCTATAGTAAGAGACAAAGAAGGACGCTACATAATGATAAACAGAAGGTTATAACTTTTGTAAACATTTATGTACCAAACACAGGGCCATCTAAATATGTAAAGCAAATCTTGATAGACTTTATAGGAGAGATTGACAGTAATATAGTCTTAGTAGGGTACTTTAACACCTCATTGATATCCCTGGATAGGACTTCCTGACAGAAAATCAACAAGGAAACAGTAGACCTCAGTAGATCAGATGGATTTAATTGATATATTCAGAGCATGCTCCCCAAAGCAGCAGAGCATACATTTTTTTGAGTGCACATAGAACATTTTCTAAAATAGACCACATGTTAGGACACAAAACAAGTCTCAATAATTTATAAGATTGAAACCATATTAAGTGTATTCTCTGACCATAATGGTATAAAACTAGAAATCAGTTGCAAGAAAAAGGAAAAAATAAAACAAAAACTAAACAGACACTGCTCCCCCTCCCCCCCAAATCACGGAGGTTAAATAAAATGTTACCAAATGATAAATTAGTACAAAATGAGACCAAGGACAAAATCAAAAGATACCTCAAAAGAAATAAAAATGAGAACACAGCAATCCAAAGTCTATGGGAAATTCAAAAGCAGTCCTAAGAGGAAAAGTCATAGCATTACAGGTGTATCTCAAGAAACAAAATAATCTCAAATAAACAATATAGCTTTACACGTAAAGGAACCTGAAAAATAAAACAACACACAAAGCCCAAAGTGAATAGCAGGAGGGAAATAATAAATATCAGAGCATAAATAAATGCAACAGAGTAAAAAACAAACAAACAAAAGATCAAGGCAAACAAGAGTCAGTTCTTTGGAAAGATAAACAAGATTCACACAATTTTAACCAGAATTTATCAAGAAAAAAAAGATGACCAAAATAAATACACTTAGAAATGAAAGAGGAGAAGTAACAACTGACACACAAAGGATTGTAGGAAAACAGCTATATGGCAAAAAGCTGGACAATCTGGATTAAATGGCTGAATTCCTAGAAACATAGAATCTTCCAGAACTGAATCAGAAAGAATCAGAACATTTGAATAGACAGAAAGCAACTAATGAAATTGAAGCAGGAATCAAAAAACTCCTAGCAAACAAAAGTTCTTGATTTTTACCAAACATTCAAAGAAGAATTAATACCTATTCTTCTCAAACTAATCCAGAAATTTCAAGTGGAGGGAAGACTCCCAAGCTCATTTTACAAGACCAGCATCACCCTAATTCCAAAACCAGATAAAGACACTCCAAAGAAAGAACATTATAGGCCAATATCCTTGATGAACATAGATTTAAAGTTCTTGACAAAATATTAGCAAACAGGATCCAGCAATACATTTAAAAAAGTCATACACCATATAATCAAGTGGAATTAATTCCAGGGATGTAAGATTCATACAATATCTGCAAATCAATAAATATGATACATCACAGAAACAAAATGCAGGATAAAAATCACATGATCATATCAATAGATGCAGAAAAAGCATTTGATAAAATTCAGCAGCCATTTTTTATGAAAACACGCATCAAAGTGGGAATAGAAGGAACATACCTCAACATAATTAAAAACTATATATTATAAACATACAGCCAACAATATATTCAATAGGCAAAAACTACAAACATTTTCTTTAAGATTGTGGAAAATATAGGGGATGTATGCTTTCACCACTTTTATTCAACATAGTACTGGAAGTCCTAGCCATAGCAATCAGACAAGCAAAAAAAGAAAAGGCATCCAAATTGGAAAGGAGGAAGTAAAACTGTCATTATTTGCAGATGGCATGTTATGGTAAATAGAGAACCCTAAGGATTCCGCCAAAAATTACTAGAACTGATAAATGAAGTCAGTATAGTAGCAGGATACGAAATAAATATCTAGAAATTAATTGCATTAAATGCATTAGTTGCATTTTTATACAATAATAAACCGTGACAAAGGGGAACAATCCCATTTACAATTGCATAGAAAAGAATAAAATACCTAGAAATAAATTTAACCAAAGATATAAAAGACCTTTACTTGGAAATTATAACACACTTAAGAAAGAAATTAAAGGAGATACAAATAAGTGGAAGCATGTACAGTGTTTATGGATTGGAAGAATTAACGTCATTAAAATTTCCATAGTACCCAATCAATCTATAGATTCAATGCAATTCCTATTAAAATATCAATGGCATATTTTACAGACCTACAACAAACATTCCAAATTTATATTGAACCCAAAAAGACCCTGAATAGGCTCAGCAATCTCGAGAAAGAATAAGACTGGAGGGATCACAATACCTGATATCAAACAATATGACAAGGCCACAGTAATCCAAACAGCATTGTACTGGCATAAAAACAGACATATAGATCAATGGAACAAAATAGAGAGCCCAGAAATAAATCCATACCTATATGGTATATTAATATTTGACAAAGGGGCAAGCATATACAATCTGATCAAGGTAGTCCATTCAATAAATAGTGTTGGGAATATCAGACAGATATAGGCAAAAAAATGAAACTAGACCACTTCCTTACAAACACACTCAAGCATAAACTAAAAAAATGCATTAACGACGTAAGTGTTAGACTGGAAACCATAAAAATCCTACAAGAAAACATAGGCAGTAAAATCTTAGATATACTCATAGCAATATTTTTTCTGATATATCTCCTCAGGCAAGAGAAACAAAAGAATAAATAAACAAATAGGACTACATCACACTAAAAAGTTTTTACACAGCAAAGGAAACCATCAACAAAGTGAAAAGACAACCTAAGTCAGAGAACATAGTCACCAATGACACATGTCATAAGTGGTTAATATCTAAAATTTATAAAGAAGTTATACAACTAACCCTAGGAAGATAAACAATCCAATTAAAAAATGGGCAAAGGACTTGAATAGACACATCTTCAAAGAGGACAGACATACAGATGGCCAATAGACATATGAAAAGATGCTCAATGTCACTAATCATCAGAGAAATGCAAATTAAAATGAAAAATCCTAAAACACTAATTCAAAAAAACTTATGCACCCCTATGTTCATAGCAGCCCTATTTACAATAGCTAAGTGTTGGAAACAGCCTAAGTGCCCATCTGTAGATGAGTGGATCAAAAAACTGTGGTACATTTACACAATGGAATACTATGCAGCAGAAAGAAAGAAGGAACTCCTGCCATTTGCAACAACATGGATGGAACTAGAGAGAATTATGCTTAGTGAAATAAGCCAGGCAAAGAAAGAAAAATACCATATGATATCACCTAATACAGGAAACTAAAGAACAACACAAACAAAGGAACTAAATAGGCAAAGAGTAGAATAGTAGTCAATAGGGGGCAGGGGGGAGGGAGAGAAGGGGGATAAGTAAGGGAAGGGTCTAGTCAAGGAACGTATATGAATGACTCATGGACATGGACAACGGGGAGGGATATAATTGTGGGAGAAGGGGCGGGCTGGGTGGGGGGGCAATGGGGGAAAATGGGACAACTGTAATTGAAAAACCAAAAAATTTAAAAAAAAGAAAGAAAAAGAATTCCTTAGTTTTAGATAATTAAAAAAAAAACAAAAAACGTAATGAGCAATCACCTCACACTCGTTAGAATGGCCATTATCAATAAATCAATGAACAAGTGTTGGTGAGAATGTGAAGAAAAGGGAACACTGTACGTACTGTTGGTGGGAATGCAGATTGGTGCAGCCCCTGTGGAAGGAAGTTTGGAGTTACCTCAAAAAATTTGAAATGGAACTGCCTTATGATCCACCATTTCCACCTCTGTGAATATATCTGCAGAAACCCAAAACTGTAATTAGAAAGTATATATGCTCCCCTATGTTCATTGCAGTGCTATTTACAAATAGCTAAGATTAGGAAGCAGCCCAAGTGGCCATTAACAGATGAGTGAATGAAAAAGCTGTGTCTCTGGCCAAGTGTCTCAGTTGGTTGTAGTGCTGTCCCCTGCACCAAAATGTTGCAGGTTCAATTTCTATTCAGGGCACATACCTAGGCTGCAGGTTCATTACTTGGTCTGGGTATATATGGGAGGCAGCTGATTGATGTTTCTCTCTCACATTGATGTTTCTCTTCCCCTCTCTGTCTCCTTGTCTCTCTCTATGTCTCTCTCTCTCTCATCAATGAACATATTTTTGGGTGAGGATTGAAAAAAACAGTGGTTCATTTACACAATGGAATACTACTCAGCAGTAAAAAATAAGGAAATCTTATCTTGCATGACTTCATGGATGGACACGGAGAATATTATGCTAAGTGAAAGAATTTGGTCAGAGAAAGACAAGTACCATAGAACTTCACTCATAAATGTAAGTTAATGGACAAAATTAACTAACAAACAAAATAGAAACCTACTCATAGATACAGAGCACAGATTGACAGCTGTTAGAGGGGCAAGGGTTGTGGACTGTGAAAAAGGTAAAGGGATTGAGACAAAAAAGAACCCTCATAGACACAGAATAACACCATGGTAATTACCAGAGAGGAAGGGGGAATAAAGTGAGGTGAAGGAGGGTAAAGGGGGATAAATGGTGATGGAAGGAGACTTGACTTCGGTGGTGAACACACAATACAATATACAGATGATGGATTATAGAATTGTACACCTGAAGCCTATATAATTTTATTAACCAATCTCACCCCAATAAGGTCAACAAAATAAATGAATAACTAAAATGACATATTACTGGATTTCTTTCTAGTGCTCATATATCACCAAAGGAGCCTGAGAGGAAGTCAAAGCCCTCTGCTCCCATCATAATTCACTCCTTCAGTCTCTAATTCTCTCTCAAGAAAAGCCCTCTTTTGCAGTCAATGGCCCAGTCACCCATCCTACCTGGAGTTCTGAGAATGCAGTTTCTATGGTTCTCTGTCAGTTCTCTTTCTGTCATTGTTATATGTTTTCTCCTTAAATCTGGATGGAAAAGTTTGAATAGGTAACTGGTTAAAGACAGTGAGTGCAGCTTTGAGAGCAAAGGCCTCCATCTTCACTCTCATAATGAAATTTTCTTTGTGAGATAAAGTTTCTACTTTTTCACAAATGCCCCAATTTTTCATGGGAAAAAAAAAAAAAAAGCCTAAAGAAATATCACAGCTAAGTAAAGGCTTTTGTCTGACACAGCTTTCCTTTATGTGATATAGTGTCACTTAATGCTTCAGTCCATTTCACATCTCATGTAAACAATATCTGGTCTTTCACTATTCTCTCTCTTTGTTCAGCCTGAACCAGCCCTATGATACTGCGTTAGAGAACCTGACTTATCATGTACAAAATGAGTTGAAAGAAAACTGCTTATGGCAAAATTTGCCTTCGCTTTGGCAGAAATGTGGGATGGGACAGGCTGAACTAAAGTTAATTTTTTATACAGATTGAAATTTTTTAAAATTCACATACCTAAGAGGAAAAGGGCTTTCCTTTAAGTAGCATTGAATGTCATCCAATTTTCATTAATTTTCCGAAGCTGCCCAACACATTAAGAAATGAATGTTGCTGGAGTGCTTCTCAACTCCATATTTTTGAATGCTCAACTCTGCATGGAGACTTGAGTATAGTCAGGTTAGGGGAACTGTTTATGAAGAGGTTAAGAACATTTAAAAATTTCAAAGATGATGAAAAGGGAGAGGGGTAAATAAAAATGACTAACAATTTGTTGGGATTATTCATAAAGAAATTTTCAAAGATGACTAATCTTTCTAAGGGACAAGAATGTAAAAGGTAAATATGGTGATATTAAATAAAAGTAACTAGGCTCATGATTTACATAGGATCTTTCCTTCTGCTGACTACCTGATCTAAAACTTCATAGTCATTGTTTGGAGCATCTTCCCAGTGTTGCCATAAAGGGGATGGGAGGTTTGATCCCCTACTTAAGAGCTGGAGAAGTGAAATTCCCCTTACAGGTTTGTTTATCAATCTATGTTTTGGCTCTTACAATTAAATCTGTTATAGCCCCATAATCCCTAATCACTGGTTTGCAGGCAACACTGGTCTAAGACAGAATTTCCACAAGTCCTTGAAAAAATAAATAAATGAGTTTTCATAAAGCCAAATTCACTGAGTTTGGAAGACCAACCTCTAAACTGTGACAATGTCCTTCCTACTTTTCTGGTTCTAGGAAACTTGACTATTTTTCTTATTTAGAAAACAAAAATGGGGTCTTTAATTTCTATTGGTCCTTAATCTACAAATTGGAATATCAGTACTGAATTGCTTCACAATCGAAAGTAACTAATAAAAGACATAGAAAAAAATACCCACATATATTAATATAGGTAACACTTTCCCTGTTCATGTCTCTAAGGGCCTGGCTACTATTTGTTGGCTTATTCTGCTGCTTCTGGCTATTGTAGACTGAACACCTACCCTCTGCTGGGCACTGGGACAATTGTTGAACATTCATTGTGTTATCTAGTCTGAACCTAGGAGGGAAATAAAACATTTTCAATTTATAGTTAAGGGAACTAAGCCACATGGAGTATGGCTTCCCAAGTCATACAGCTTTAAGGGAAAGAATTCAAAAGCAGACAAGATTCAGAACATTCTATCTTACCTACAATGTTGTTCTACCATTTGACATTTTTATGTGGGAAATATTCAGAAGGTAATATAACCATTAAACAGATTAAATTGAAAAATCAATTGGGTACATAACCTATTCTACATATTTTCTTGTTTTTATGCGTCCGTCAATACATATTTTCTTGTTTTTATGCATCCGTCAGTACATATTTTCTTGTTTTTATGCGTCTGTCAAATTCTGGTCATGGACTGAGTCAGGGTAATAATAATACACATAATTCAATATGTATTTGCTCTTCTATCTATCAGGTACTGTGATGATTGTAACAAATAGATTACCTGACTTAATTCTTACAACAAGACCATGGGTGAGAGGCCTTTATTATCCTCATGTGCAGGTAAAGAAACTGAGGCTGCCAGAGAATAATTTGACTAAGATCCCAGTAAATAAAAGGAGGACATGACAAGTTTCTTTTGTTTTAAGCTACCCTGTTTGTGGTGACTTGCTACAGCAGTCACAGGAGGTTGACACAGCTTATAAACTGACTGTTATTCCTACCATGGTAAAAACAAATGAGCAAACAAGCAACAAAAAACAAAGACAAAATCAGCTAGTTTTATTTTATATCTGTGTAGAATAACAATATTTTCATTGCATTAATTGAAAATATAAACTTTACATGTAAAATTCTATTATCGAAAAGGAAAATAAATATAGATCTATCAAAAAACCCCAAAAAACAAAAAACAGAAAAACTCCCTTAAGTTTGCTTCCCCCCTCCATTTGCCATATTTTTCTTTATAGTAATATTCTTCAAGACAGTTTCTATACTTGCAGGCTTCAATTTGTCTCCCCTGATTTTCTCTTGTGTCTATACCAACCAGGATTTCCCCTCACTCATCATACTGAAATTGCTCCTCAATGTTGCCAGTGACTTTACATTTCTAAAGGAAATGGTCAATAATTCTGACCATCCAGTGACAGTGGACGCAGTGGATCACTCTCTTCCCTGAAATACATTCTTCTTTTGGTTCCCAGAACGTGGCATGGGCCTGAATTGCCAGTCCACTCTTCCTTGTTCTTCTGTGCTGGTTCCACTTCTTCCTAAGGACAGAGTCCTCCATGGCCCTTCTCTCTTCTCACTTATTCCCTCTGAGATCTCATCTGGTCTAATAACTTAAACATCATCTCTTTCCAATGTCGGCAGCCGTCCGTCTCGAGAGACGATGGTGTAGCTTCTTAAGAGTCTATCTGCACTGCCGAGAATGGCTGTGCAGTCCAACTCGGGAGTGACACGGTATCTGTCTCCTCCCGTGTTAAATCGACATCTTGCGATGACGCTGGAGTGTCCTCTCCAGTGAAGCTGAAGCTACAGAGCCTGGGCAGGGTGATATGGAGGGTCTGCTGTTGCCCATGCAGCAGACCCCCCCTCTCTTCGCAGCTGAAGGGTCCAAGGGAAAGACGGAGTCAATACAGCTTGGCTTCAGGTGCGCCGCAGGAGTTGCCAGTGTTGACTACAACGTCAAACCGCCTTAGGGACTCCGGCTCCGGATTTTCTGTCGGGGTTTACTCCCTTAGCCTTTCCCCTGAAGAGGTATGCCGCAAGGCAGCAGAGGTTTTTTGGAGTCAGAGTTTTCCTTCTCTGATGTGCCCTGACTGGAAGATCGAACCAGCGACACTTAGCTCGCAGGCCGACGCTCAATCCACTGAGCCAAACCAGTCTTTCCAATGACTCCCAAATTTATATCTGTAGTCTAGATCTTTCCCTTGCATTCCATACTTATGTAATTAAACTCTTTATTCAACCTGTCCACTCAGATGCCTCATTGACATCTCAAAGTACCATGTCCAGAGTTGATCTCCTGAATTCCACACCCAGCTTGCTTCTTATTTAACTCCATTACAAACTGACAAGGGAGAAACCTCAGTCCTCCTGTCTTCATTCTTGCTCTCACACTACTAACACTCACAACACTTCGGATACAGATGTTTTCTCCCCCTCCAAGCCATTCTCTGGGACACCAGTTGGGTGTCTTAGCATTTAACTCAATTCTGACACTATCTCCAGACAGTATCAGCTCCCATAGGTTAAGGGGTCAGCCCCAAAAGACTGCCCTCACCCCCTACTTCAGATGCCAGTCACAAGTCTCAGTTTGTTACCTGTGCTTCTGACCCAACGGGCTACAAATTGGAAGCTCCCACAACCCCCTCCTCCAGTTCAAATTTACTAGAGCAACTCATAGAACTCAGGGGAAAAAATATGCTTACCAGTCCATTAAAGGATATAACAAGAATACATGTGAACATCGAGATGAAGAGAGGCATAGGACAAGGTACGTGGGAGGAAGTGTGGAGCTCTCAGCCCTGTCGGGCTCGCCACTCTTTCAACATCTCCACACATTTCCCACCAACTTTATTGCTAGCACCTGGGGCCATGCCACCTTCATTTTCTACCCAGGAACTTTCCAAATCTCAGACTTTGGGGATTTTCATGGAGGCTTCCTTGTGTAGACTCCATTTTCAGCCCTTCTCCCTTGTCAGGTGAGTGGGAGACAGGACTGAAAATTCCAAGCTTCTAACCAACGACGTGGTTTTTCTGGTGACCAGCCTCCATCCAGGAGCCCACCCAGGGTCACCTCATGAGAACAAAAGGACTGATGTAACCCAGAAAATTTCAAGGGATTTAGGAGCTGGGGTCAGAAACCAAATATTAGAACAAAATATGGCCCTAGTTCAACTATCACTTAGGAAATTACAAGGATTTTAAGAGCCAGGAAATGGTGGGCAGGGACCAGTATATATAATTTCTCTTCTCTCGCACCAACCTTGCAGTTGTTCCTGTCAAAATCTTTGCCTCCTTCCCTTCACATTTCACATCCAACACATCAGCCAATCCGGTCAGCTCTCCTGTCAAAATACACTTAGAATCCAATAATGTCCCACCTCCATTGTCCACCTGGGTCACTGCAATGACTTCCTCTGCGGTATCCCTGCTTCCACCCTCACCCGTTTCACACTCTTAACAACCTACAGCCAGAGTGGTGCTGCCATAACCTGAGACCAGTCATGCCACTGCTCAAGGGCTCCAGTGCTTCCCACCTCACTTCAGCTTTTCATCACACAGGTCTGCCCTCATCTCCTGTCTCTGCCTGTCTCTCTGCATGTGGACTCCCACCTGCCAAAGTCCCTCCTTGGGGGCCCATGCCTGGTCCTCCATCACTTCCTGATCCTTCCTCCTAGAATCCTGTCCCCTGTCAGCCTCAGGCTCACTCCTTCATTCCCACAGGTCTTCACTCAGATGTTACTTCCCAATGAGGCCTCTCCTGACTGTCCTATCTAAAGTCCTTACTCCCCTTCCAACACCTCCAAGGTACCTTCCTTGCTTTATTTTTCTCCTTGGCATTTATCTCTAAATGATATCCTTACATTTTACTTATTTCTTGTCTAACACCCCACTAGAATGTAAGCTCCCTGAGGGAAAGGAGTTGGGTTTTACTAAGTGCAATGCCTGGAGCATAATAGCACTTAGCACATACCTGTTAAATAAATAAGTATACAAGTATGCTGTAAGGAATATTAGAAATAGCATGAATACATGGGCAAAGTAAATGCACTGTGAATAGACATTAAGAACAGTCATTACAAAAGCCAACAGAGTTAAGATATAATTACCATGTAAACAATGGTATGATTATAAATTAGGCTTACACTTCATATAAAGACCTGTCTCCTACTTGATATAAAGACTTCCTGGTTATTATCTGATGTGTCTTCAGAATATCTCTGGGAGGTGGGCCAGGGGCTTTATTTGTATTTTCTTTGTCAGAGCTCCTTAAAATGCTATCTGTATCATTCAGATCGTGGCCTTGATTTTTCCTTGTTTGTTGTGGAGACAAGGCCAGTTGGCTCTTAGTTAATTGAAAACTAGCCTCATCAGGAACACAAGTGATCTTTATATCCTCTTGAACAGAAACTTGGATTCCTGTCTCATTGTTCAAAGATGGTTTTCCCCTGCTGGGGTGTGGGGGGAGGGGCTTCGTCATCACAACACTACATCCCCAGAAATCAGGCTGCTCCTCTGTACTGGATATAATGTTAGTGGAAATACCTTTGTTGATAGAAACCAACTTCAGTTTCAGTTTAATGAAAGCCAAAGTCAGAGTGAAACAGTACAATCAATAGTATCTGAATGAATATATTGAGAAAAATACAATATTGCCTCGTTCTCCTGAACATAGACAGATAAATATACCACTAAAACAAGGTGTATGCAAAGCCATTAGAGGACATGTCCACTTGCTGACTACTCTTAAGTACATGGAGTGGGGGAGGGGTAGACAGTGAGAACATGGGCACAGGACAAGACAGGTGGAGAGTCCAGGCTAGAGAAACCCAGTTTCAGATTTCTGAATGTTACCCAGCTTGCTTTCCTGCATGTCTTTTCTGAGTGCTATATTCTAAAATACCTAAATGAGACTAAAATGAAATACAAATTATTTTAGGTCAACTACATTTTGTCAGGAGACAACATATTTCCCGAGTCTGGCACACATTTTATTTTTGCTGTTATTCCTTACATTTGGGTTTTGGGGACTAATGGGTTCATACCATGCTATAGGTACAAAAGAATGTAGACTGAACTATTTTACATTTTGACCCATTTTCTCACATTTTGAGGGCTTATAAGCAACTTAAAAATTTTCCAACCCACTTTTGGTTATTATGTATTAGAATGAATAGCCTGGATTGAATGTAAGTGGTTTGAGGTTTTGAGACAATTATGACATGTTTCAAAGAAAGGTTAACATGAGATGGATTTTAAGCTCCTTAAGGGTGAGAAATGTATTCAATGCAGGTTTGCCACCCTCACTGAGCACAAAACAAACATTAAATGTCTATTTGTGGTGAAGAATAAGTGTGGTCCCCAGTGAGAACAGGGACAGTGATGAACACTTGGCAGGAGGAGGATGTGGAGGATACAAACTGGAGAAGAGACAAGCCATCCAGGCAAATCAGCTGGCCTGAGGTATACCAGCTGAACAGGCCTTGGCAAAACTTGACCTGATGATATTCCACTGCCATTTTTTAGTGAAGAAGACACCAGTTCCTGAGAAATTGATCATGCAACTTGCCAGTGGGCACCATCCTGAACCTGCAGGAGAAAGCAATGGAGGAAACTGGACACTCCAGTTTCCTTGTCACTGGGGATGTTTCCTGAATTTCATGCAACCCTGGGCCTCCCTGAGCTCCAGAATAAGCTCTATTCTATGAATCATGAGTTAGTGTATTCAAGATTACCAAAGGGACGTGTTCTCTTCTCAGGTAGGAATGGTGCACAACCTTGGTCAGAGAGGCCTGAATAAAGAGTGAGTTGAGGTCACCACTACTTAAAGCTCTGCCTGCAGAAATGGAGGTGAAGGGAACAAACTACATGGAACATGACCAACAACCAGTGTTGAAGACATTGGGAGATATATGTTCCAAAGTTACAAGTAACACTACAGAGATCATTTTACTATGCTTACCTGTCACTTGTAAATGTAAAATCAATTAGTTCAAGGCTTAAGATGACATTGTCTTTCCAATTAGATGATCACCACGGTTCTGATAAGAGTGCCTGCAATTTATTGAACACTAACTCTGGGCCAAGTCCTTTAATTAGTATATTCTTAGGATGATAATGATCGGATGATAAGTGTGTTATGTCATCCTCAGAATGAGAGAATTCAGGAGAGACTGAGTGGCTTGGCTCAGTGTGCCACAGAGCTGGGTTTAGAAAATAGGCAGGCCTTGGAAACACTTTAAGAGCTTACAAAGAGTTATTAAGGGTATGAACTGGTTTTTCTTTTTCTGAGTCTTATGTTTTCTCATATATGTACTTCATCATTTGTATTTCTCATCAGTGTTTTTAAAATCTATAAATGTTGCTATTCCTGTGCCATTGTTTATAGTTATTTATCCACCTTCCTCTCTAATTCATGTAATACACTGTATTAATAAATTTCAGGGATGCAAGCAATAATCTTACTTAAGTCATTACTCTAAATGTAAATTTGATAACTCTTTATAAACTCAGAACTGATTGTCTAATTAAAATTGAAACTAATTTTTTTAAATGGTTAGCATGAAAAACTCTTAAAACAGGAATGTAGGGATTTCTGGTGAAGATGGAGGCTTAGACAGACATGTTGCATCTCCCTCCACAACTAAGAAGGAATACTACTACCTCAAAACTAGAGACAACCAGAAGTATCACAAAATTGAGCTGCATGGAAGTCCAACAAACAAAGATATAAAGAAGAAATACTCATCCGGACAGGTAGGAGGGGCAGACTTAGGGTGGAGAGGACGCGGTGTGGTGGTGGCAGCAGTGGCAGCAGCGACTGGCCAGCGGACAGTTCAGTCACACGTTTTAAAAAGTGCGGAGGGACACTTGGGGAGCGCTCCCAGCACAAGACCAGACCGCACAGCTAATGGTTCCAGTGCCAGGGAAAATAAAGCCTCATTTCCTTCGACTGTGCACACCAGTGGGGGTTGGGGTGGAGAAAGAAACTTCTGGTCTCTCAGTAGAGTCTGCTTATTTAAAGGGCCTCATGGTCCTAGAACATCTGCAGACCCACCCACCATGGGAACAACAGCCAGAGCAACAATTAGAGGGGCACCAGTCCCACACAAAAGTGGGAGATGTTCCTGGAAAAGGGGCGAGTGCTGAACAAGTGGAATTGTTCCCTCAGACCCCTTCCCCCACACACAGTGCCACAACGTGGTGAAACAGGTCGCCCTGTACTGACGAATACCTAAGGCTCTGCCCTATATAACGTAAGAGGTGTGACAGCTCTAGCTAAGAAACAGAGGCAAACAAACATAGGAGCCTGTCAGAATGAGGAGACAGAGAAGTATGGCCCAAAAGAAGGAACGGATCAAGGTTCCAGTGAGAGAACTAAGTGATGAGAAGATAGCCAACCTAACAGATGAGGAGATAGACAACCTAACAGACACAGAATTCAAAACACTGGTGATAAAGATGCTCACAGGCTTGACAGATATGCTTAAGTATGGCAGACACATAAAGGAAGAAGTGAAGGCTATGCTAAATGAAACAAAGGAAAATCCAAACAAAACTAATGATGAAGGGAAGGAAACCAAGGTTCAAATCAATGATTTGGAACATAAGGAAGAAAAAAAACAGTCAACTAGTGCAGAATGAGAAAACAAGAACTGTTAAAACGAGAGGCTTAGGAACCTCTGGCACAACTTTAAACATATCAACATTCAAATCATAAGGGTGCCAGAAAAAGAAGAGGGAGAGCAAGAAATCAAAAACTTAAGTGAAAAAATAATAAAGGAAAGCTTCTCAAATTTGGCAAAGGAAATAGACATACAAGCCCAAGAAGCACAGAGAGTCCCAAAGAAGCTAGACTCAAGGAGGGCCACACCAAGACACATCATAATTAAAATGCCAAAGGTTAAAGATAAAGAGAGAATCTTAAAAGCAGCAAGAGCAAAGCAGAGAGTTACCTACAAAGGGGTGCCTATAAGGCTGTCAGCTTATTTCTTAAAAGAAACTTTCCAGGCAAGAGGGGACTAGCAAGAAGTATGCCAAGGTGATGAAAACCAAGGACCTACAATCAAGATTACTCTATCTAGCAAAGCTATCATTTAGAATGGAAGGGCAGATGAAGTGCTTCCCAGACAAGGTGAAGCTAAAGGAGTTCATCATCACCAAGCCATTATTATATGAAATGTCAGAGGGACTTACTTAAGAAAAAGAAGATTAAAATTATAAACATTATAATGACAACAAACTCACACCTATCAACAACTGAATATAAAAAATAAAAACAAAATCCAATAAAGCAAACCAGAATAGGAAGAGAATCATAAGAATGGGGATGATTTGGAGGGTTATCAGCTGGGAGGGGGAAGGGGGAGAAATGGGAAAATGGTAGAGGAATTAAGAAGCATAAATGGTTGGTACAAAGTAGACAGGGGGAAGTTAAGAATAATATAGGAAATGGTGAAGCCAAAAAACTTATATACACAGCCCATGGACATGAACTAAGTGGGGTGAGATTGCTAGAGGCAAGGTGGGTACTGGGCAGAGGAGAGCAAAGGGAAAAAAATTGGGACTACTGTAACAACATAATCAATAAAATATATTTTTTAAAAAGCCAACTTTTATGATTAAAAAAGCAAAAACAGGAATGTGGAGTCCACTGCTTTGCTTTTTCTAACAAAAGTTATTTTGTTTTCTCAGTAATGCTTTATTTAGTCTGATAGTATTTCCAGAGGAATAATGCTTCAAAAGAAATTGGTAGCTTTGGTCTTTATATTTATGATTCTTTTGGAAAATTCCTTATGTTCACTTAAAATTGTTATAGGAAAACTGAAAGAGTAGTTAAATATTTTCAATAAGAACAAAAATGTCAGATGCTTTTTTGAGAACTCTGGTGGGTTTTACATAACCAACTAAATAACTTTTATTTGCATGCTTTAATAATATATTGGTATTTTGAATGCTGTTAAAACACAATAGCCAATATATTAATGCTGTCTAAAGAAGATACTCATACTTTACCACATTTAAGAGGTAAATTTATAGTTAATTTTCTGTGTAAAGAATTGGTTTGGCTTATTTAAATGTAGATGCACCAAAGAAATGTTTATTTTCCTCTCTTTAGGGATGCCCCAAGTAAATTACTTTATAAATATGGAATCATCCACTTCTGTATTATCCCTTTTTGTGAATGTACTTAAAATGTAAATATCACCCATAGGAAGATGTGTAGCTGACCCAAATATATCATATGAGGCTTATTTTATAAAACTTTCAGAGATTGCATATTTAATCAGAGTTCTGCTATAATATTTTCTACGGAGATTTGTAATCAGCAGTACGATGAAATGCGTGGTGTATTTCTTGAAACTAGACAGAGTCAGAAAAGCTTAAATTGGAATTGTCATGTCTTTAATAGAAATATAGTTTCAGGCTCTAATTAGTATCATTAAAATATGGGGCTCTGATAAGCACTACAACCATTGTCCATTGTTATTACCTAATTTGTTTCCCAGGTCATATATTCCTTTGATTCACTCTCTTTCCTGTCTGAAAAGGGAGCCAGCCAACAGGCTGATTTTACTATCTATTTTCAATTATTACAATCACACAACCGTAAAAACTAAGATAAGAAACATTTCAATTATAATAGTGTCTCAAAAATGAACTACTAAATTGCCATATTCACTTACTACCTGATATAAGACATTCGAATTACTTTAGTATCCTTTAAAATCAGTAAAGGTGTAGAAAGAAAAAAAAAATCAGTATTATAGATTTTGTTTCGTCGGCAGCCATCCGTCTCGAGAGACGATGGTGTAGCTTCTTAAGAGTCTATCTGCACCGCCGAGAATGGTTGTGCAGTCCGACTCGGGAGTGACACGGTATCTGTCTCCTCCCGGTGATTTTGTTTACCCCTTTGTTAAAAGAACAGCTACCAGCAGCTTGTGTCAGTTGCGAAAGCGATGATTAAATGCATGTGGGGCCTTGGGGAAACTACAGAACACTTCAACGGGAATCGCAGGCTGATGGCTGGGCCTCCTCACACTTGTGAGCTGCCTCACCCACAGCCCTTTTATCATCATTTTACTGCACTTTGATGTCAGCTGGGGTTCAGGATGGAGTCTGATGGATACTTGTAAAAACAAATGTAAGACAATGAATGAAGTTTGGGGTTCGACTAAAGGCACTATCAAACCTGCTACCACATATTAGAAGAAATCAGAAAGACTTCTGGGATAGGAAAACAATGTCTTCCTCCAAATCGTTAGGGAAAGCCTACATTTTTCATTAGAAAAAACAACAACAACAACACTCTTCTTCAACAATAGTTCTTGGTAAGAATCTTTCTAAATAGAGCATTTTTCTTCAGAACAGCTCAGAGGACTGATTTTTATATTTTCTTGGAGAAGTCAATAGAAAAGGAAGAACTAATCAAGGTAGTTTTTTGTTTATTCTTGTTCCTCTCTGGGTTTTTGGTTTGGAAGAATGAAGACGTTGGGGAGTTAGAGACTTTCAGGTGAAAGTATATATCAGTATATATCTCTAGTATATATCACATGTGCTAGTGGGTACGAGTGGGAATGTAAGGACAATACTTACGGAGTGTCTAACAGCACAGGTTTCCAGATAACATCACATTAGAACAAGCGCCCATGGAAATCACTGATACTCACACCCTGACTGCCCTGATGGCACAGCTGAAGTGTCAGCTCAGTGGTGATAATTTAGGAGACTGGGCTGCAGTATGCACTAAGCATCAAAGACCTTAATGTGGTCTGTGTCAGCAACTGGAAGACTATGTGGGTCCAGGAACCAAGGATGGAATTCGACTTGGCCCTGCTTCCCATCACTTTCAGTGATCCACTTAGGGAATTTGCACTTCTGGTTTCCATAGCTCTAGGTTATGAATGTTTAGAAGCCCTGGTTCTTAAAGACAGAAGGTTTCTGTCAGAAGATACCGCAAGTATCCCTTTGAATTGTAAGCTGTTAATGCCTCCTACACACTGAGACTTGGGCCAGGGGGCCCATGAGCAAGAAGATGAGTCACCTTCCTGGAAGGGGTAATGGGCTTTGGTCATCAGGAGCAGGAAGAACTGCTGGAACACCATGAAAGAGAGAAGGTATGCATGGTGTGCAGGTGGTCCACTTGGGTCCCCTTCTGTAATCCCTTGCTCAACTTTGATGGTACACAGATAAGTGCAGTGGCCATGGCTGGCCAAGTGCATGGTGACCCAGGGGCTTAGGCCTCTCAGGGATGAGAGTCCTGGTCATGCCATCAGGTAAAGCCACTGAGAGCAGCAGAGGTGCTCCTTGAAAGTAAGAGGGGTCTAGGATGGAGAATGAAAGAGAGAAGATGACTATCAATCACAGCAGTAGTGACAAGTGTTATAATTGATGCAGCTGACCTTCATCTTCTCTTTTTTACTCTTTCCTGAAGAAGAGAAGCCCTCCAAAATCCTGACAGAACTTCTTCCCAAGCTGACAGGAACCTTTAGGTATAAGAGGTACAAGGCATGGACTGCGGTGAACATGAAGAGGTACCGCCTGGATTACTCTTGGAGGAAGGATTGGTGTAATGGCAGACAGCCTCAGTTGTCAGCTTCTAAAGGGTTTGCCTCAGCTACAGAGTCGCCTTTCCCAAAGGCATGCCCATCCAAGGGCAAAGGGGAGACCTGGCCCTGAGTGGGTCTGCCTAGAGCCAGCTGTAGTGTGTGAGTTTTTGGATTCATGTAGGAAAAGTTTCACAACATGAATCCATAAGGATAAGGGTATGTCTATTAAAGTTGGGGACAGTAAATCAAGGGAGGCCTTAGAAGAAGCAATAGGAGAGCCTAGGCTGGGCTGCTTTAGCCTACTGGGAAATCAAAGAAAAGGGGTTCTGGGAGACAGATTCAGAGGATCAGCCTGGGACAATCTGCTGCTGCCCTTTGCTTTCCTGGTAGCAAGTCTCTGGGGACCCTTAGAGTTTAGGAGATGCCTGCCTGGTGGGGAAAAAGAGGGAAGAAGGGAGGGAAAGAATGGTGCAGGCTGTTTCCCAGGAGGAGAGTACCTTGGGTCCTTTGTCTTGAAGATTTTCTCTCTCTCTCTTTCTCTTGCTGGTGGGAGTTTTAGGGGAGATCTCAGAAGGGTATTTTAGCAGAATATTTATCAGTTTTCCAGGTGTGCCTTTTTAGGGTTGTGATCTTCACTGATTGGTCAGCCCCAGGGCAGGGGTTCATTAGTCATTGCAGTTGATCCTGGCATTGCCCACCTGGTTTTGCTGTTTTTCTGGCCTGAAGCTGAAATACAATTGAGGCCTAGATGTTATGTCTAGGGAGGCGGCCTTCTGTATCTGGCTGTAAATTGTTTGGCCAGTTTGTTCATATATCTGCCTCAGTTTTCCTATTCCACTTGTTCAGCATACTAGCCTGTGTCACAAGGACTGATTAAGGCAGGGGGATAAAGACCCAGCCATTTTCTCCCAAAACCAGACATGTCTGCTGGGCTGTACATGCTAGAGTGCTTCTTGCTGGGTTAGCTGAGGCTCTGCTGTGCCCTCGATGGGATCTGTTTTTTCTATCTTCCCAATTCTGCTCCCTGTCCCTCCTATCTACAGGTGTCAATCCTCAATAAGTATCCTGCATGCCAAACTCTATCTCAACATCTAGATAACCTAACCTGCAACAACTGATGTTACTGGTGACATTTAGCATATCAAAAAATGGTTTTAAAAATCTCTCGTGAGGATCTTGATTTCAAAAGGCACATGATCATCATGATAGTATGGACTCTCCAAACTTCCATTAAAATAACTGTGCAGTCGTAGCAAAGAATTAAAATGCACAGCATTGATGATCACACTCTTGTCACCTTAGGAATTTTATTGACTGCAAGGCCAATGAAATTGGATTAAAATATTAGGTTGGTATAATTCCAAACCTAGCACCATTCTCTTGGAATAAGCATGGCAGATTGTTCATGCAACTGAAGTAACTAGTAGAGTCATGGCACAGTTGTATAGCTCACACATTTCAGCCAATATTTCATGTTTGCTAGAGTAAGTAAATTACTAAAAAAAGTAGCTTTCTAAGACTTACCTTGCTGAATATGATGGTTAGGCACTGCTGTAGAATATAGAGGGGTACGTGAAGTGGGCTGTTGAGTCCTAAGAGAGGTTTATTGCTGGGGGTTAGGGATATTGTCTCCATTCCTTCTGAAGATGTAATAAATGTTCTTGATGTCAGCCACAGACTAATGCACAAACTTACTTACATTTACATGAAATTGGAATTCACCTATGACTCTGCCAGGCATCCACAGATCCTTGCTTAAAAGAATGCTTGAAATAGAAATTTCTCATTAACAGATATTTATAAAAACCAATACTGAATTAAGCAATTATCTATTAGATGCTATTTTCCTTTTGATTGTTTCTACTTATTTTTCCTGGATCTAAATCCTGACTCTGTTTTTTCTTATGGCATGTCCTTGGGCAAGTCACCTAACCTATCAATGCTTCAGTCTCCTCAGCTGTAAAATAGGAATGACTATAATCCCAACTTCAAGGGAGGTTGTAAGAACAAATAAACAATTCATTTAAAGACCTTAAAACATCTTGGGTTCACAAGCTCTCCAGGGTATTAGGCACTGTTGTGGCTCATGGTGGGGTTACAGATCCTGCTGCTACTCCCTCTTTGTCCCTTTGAAGAATAAAATGCTTTTTATTTCTTGTATATGACCGTTTGTAGAGAAAAGGCAATTTAAATTCTATAATACACTGCAATGTTCTTTTATTCAGGAAAGTATAGTATAAGACTTAGCTTCTCACAGACACTGTAGAGGCAGATTCTGAGAGATGGCACATACATACAATGCTATGAATAAGAGGAAGTTCAGATTTATTGTACTCCACTTCCCATGATGCATGTTCAATAATTTTTCACAGTGACCTTGCAGGTCTGCTGAAATCAAACTGAAGGTAGGAATTAGCTATTTAAAACTAAGTCCTCAAAGATAACATGAAACCATATGGTGACTTGTGTATTTAATACCACCTCTAAGAAGAATCCCTTACTTAAACTTGTCCCGGGGATAATGTGAAATGCAGTTATTAAGATATAGATCTTTTGATTGAAGAAAATCAAACAGAATTCATGTGGTAAGTAGAAATAAATGGAGATTAGTTATATTGTAAAATAATATAATATAATATTATTTATTTGGTTATCTGCTCCCCCTGAAATGGTTTGTATGGGCCAATTTAAAAAAATTTAAAAAGAAAATGAAGGTTTCCCAGGCATTCAAAATTACCCAAGAGAAAGAAATGGCCAGGAATACTATACCCACATTTACCTCCAGAGGGAAATGGAAAAGACAATATTGCTGTCATTGGATTTTCCCCCAAACATGTCAGTGTACTTGCTTTTGCAAACCTGTTGATGGGTCATTAATCATAACCTAAGAACTGCTTCTCATCTTAAAACCAAAAGATCCTCCCCGGGACACAACCCAGATTAATTTCAAATGGTATGGAATGTTTAGTTTTCAACTCTCCACATGCTTATTATTGACCCACCTCTGAATGTATCCAAAAATAAACACCATTTCCCCAAAAAGTGAGAATTATTTCACCCTAGGACATTTTTTTCTCTTGGTCTTAATAGCACAACCATGCTGTCTTCAAATGTTCCCCATGGATACCCTGGGACACCAAGCATCAGAAGCAGGAGAAACCCTTCCAAAATGTCCTGAAACTAGTAGCCCCCATGTCAAGAGCCATGGCAGGATCACAGCTAGAGGTCACTCATTCCTACCTTTCAAGATCTCAAGAGAGGCCCTGATGCTTTCTGCAGAGTTATGCCTTATCTAATTCCAGAGACAAAGATAACATCCAAGTTCTGGGGAATATGGCTACTACCTTTATTCCATACCTCTCAAAGGGACAGGGATGGGGTAGAGGCAGATATTTTAACCTTCTGTTACAAGCTGTGCATCCTGTAGACCAGAGGCTTTTTGTTCCCTTGATTAATTTTGTGCATTTTTAAAAGCCACACACTTGAATCTTGCCCCCAAATTTTTGTCTGAAAAGGTGCCTATACTCTTAAGAATGGATATGAAATAAATTACATGGAACATTAAAGTGTGTATTTTGGAAAGACCTATATTTTATAGTGTGAACATAGTTTAGTATTATATTAGAATTTCTAGAACTTTCTCTAGCTAATTTTATAACCACAAAATATTCTACAGTTCTCTTAATAATTTGACAAGCCATTTACCCTATGCATTTTGTATTTGTGCAAACAGCATGTAGAACCAAAAATAGAAGTGTGCCTTTGAGCTTTCTCCTTGAGGTTTTCCACAATGCAGAGATATTTCAAAATGTCACATTTTCCTACAGATCATTGCAAAACTTTTTCTACAGATCTATCAGGGAGGAATTGATGAGAGAAAATATCAATATTTCACATGTATGCTTAAATATTATCTTCACCGAAGCCTGCAATCTAAACACCCTGAGGTTTCTGGCTGTTCTGAGTGTATCACTGGCAGTTGAAATTTGCACAATACTTTGATAAACAAGAACTAGGTATGTGGGGCAGCTTTGCCACTCTGATTCAAAATGAGGCAGTAAGATCAGAAAACACCTAGCCCTGCAGTTTAAGGAGTGATGAAATACTCTTACTCCAGACAAGACCATGGATTTATGGAATACACTTTCTGTGCTCAGCATATTGCCACAGAAGGTGTACAACAGTGAAGGAGATTTCTTCTGTTCAGCCCAGAACAATGGAAGTGACTTCTCTTTTCTGGTTTGTAGCCTAACTTTTATGTCAGACCAGATTTTAGCCTGGGGTGTTTTACAATCCATATCCCTTTGGTGCAAGAAATGACAAGCAGTACTTATTTCATGTCCCAAGTCACCATCAGTCACCCCCATGCCCATCAAGTGAGGCATTGCACTTTTGTGCCCAGTCTTACTGAAATGAGCCTTTAAATCCTCAGCTGTGCTGCTAATATGGCTCAAGCTATTGATTCCCCAGGTTTGGGCTGTGAGTGGCTTTTTATGAAAAGCATCGACTCAGCTATTCAACTCAGCTGAACTACTTTACATGCTCAGAATGTGTTGCTTTTGCTGCTGAGTAGTGAAAAATCAAAGAGGATCCTTTAGTCATTGGAAGTCTATTCAGACTACTGTTGAGGTTTTAGTTCTTATTTTGAAGAGCTGGGAAAATGAAAAATGATTGCTTTCATCATTATGGGGTCCCGCCCCATGCTTCCCTCCATACATAATAGCATGAGATATCTTGTGAAGAGACTTCGCCATATGATTTTATTTTAAGCTTTCAGAGACAGTGTTCCTTAACCTTTTCCCGAGTCACTGACCACATCGTTCATCACTTCTCTCTACTGTTGATAGCCAGCTCAGCCCTGAAGATAAACTGTTGTGACTTCATTTTTTTATATGTTTATTTTATCCTCACCTGAAGGCATGTTCATTGATTTTAGAGAAGGAAGAGGAGGGAGAGAGGGCAAGAAATATCAATGTGAGAGAGAAACATTTGACTGGTTGCCTCTTGCATGTGTCCTGACCAGGAATTGAATCCGAAGCCTAGGCACATGCCCTGACCAGGAATCAAACCTGCAACCTTTCATTTTACGGGATGATGTTCCAACCAGCTGAGCCACACTGGCCAGGGTGTGACTTTCTTTGATTGTGTCTTTTTGATAATTCAAAAATTGCTGATCACAATGTAAATAAATAAACAAACAAACAAAAACAAAACCCAAACCAATTATTTTGGAATGCAGATAATAAATTTCTGGGGGCCAGAGATGGATAGGGTTAAGAAGAGTCAATAATAATTCTATGTGTACCTGGGATCTCAATAAGCATCTTTATCATCATCACGATCAAGCACTTAAGTCCTAGTCTTAAGACCCATAGTATCCTCTGAGGAGCATGTACCATTAACTGTTCTTTGGGAACCAGGCAAGGACAATAAATTCTTCTAATACATGAAGTGAGTGTATTGTGGTCCTAGACAATGTAATTGATTAGATGACATCAAGGATTCTGGGAATTATTTACCTGATATGGCTGAGCACTGGCTTTAGATCTCAGTGACTTACCAATAATTTAAGTAGCCCTTCTAAAGTGTTGGAGAGGATCCCTTGCTATTTCTTATTACAGGGATTGTGAGCTTCAATGCCAAATATTTTCCCACTCATAGTTCTCAACATGAAATTCATAAAAGTCCAACTTTAATAACACACATACATTTCAAAACATGAAGAGACTTCTGGTCAAGATGGAGGCATAGACAGACACGCTGCATTTCTCTCCACAACTAAGAAGGAATACAACTACCTCAAAACTAGAAACAACTAGAAGTTCCAGAAAATCAAACTGCATTGAAGTCCAGCAAACAAAGATATAAAGAAGAAATACTCATCCAGACAGGTAGGAGGGGCAGAGTTGGGGTGGAGAGGATGCAGTGTAGTGGCGGCAGCAGTGGCAGTGGCAGACCAGCAGAAAGCTCAGTCACATGTTTTAAGAAGTCAGGAGAGACACCTGGGGAGTGTTCCCAGCTCCTCACCAGCCCTTGCAGCTCACGGTCCCAGCACCAGGGAAAATCAAGCCTCATTGCTTCTGACTGTGCAGACCAGTGGGGGTTGGGGTGGAGGAAGAAACTGCTGGTCTCTCAGTAGAGTCCACTTGTTTAAAGGGCCCCCACAGCCCTAGAACATCCACAGACCCATCCACTCTGGGAACAATGGCCAGGGAAGCAGCTAGAGAGGCACCAGTCCAGTGAGGAAGTGGGAGTGGTGCCTGGAAAAGGGGTGAGTGCTGGGAATGCAGCATTGTCCCCTCTTGGACCCCTCCCCCACATACAACATCACAATGTGGTGAAATAGGTCGCCCTGTACTGACAAATCCCTAAGGCTCCCCACCCCCTTACAATGTAACAGGAGTGACAGCTCTACCTTGGTCATGGAGGCAAACAAACACAGGATCCTGTTAGAATGAGGAGACAGAGAAGTATGGCCCAAAATGGGGAATGGATCAAGGTTCCAGTGGGAGAACTAAGCAACGAGGAGATAGCCAACCTCACAGATGAGGAGATAGACAACCTAACAAATGCAGAATTCAAAATACTGGTGATAAAGATGCTCACAGGCTTGACAGATATGCTTGAGTACGGCAAACGCATAAGAGAAGAAGTGAAGGCTATGCTAAGTGAAACGAAGGAAAATCCACACAAAACCAATGGTGAAGGGAAGAAAACTGGGGTTCAAATCAATGATTTGGAACATAAGGAAGAAAAAAACAGTCAACCAGTGCAGAATAAGGAAACAAGAATTGAAAAAAAATGAGAAAAACTTCCCAAATTTTGTGAAGGAGATGGACATACAGGTCCAGGAAGCACGGAAGGTCCCGGGCGAGCTGGACCCAGAGGGGACCACATCAGGATGCATCATGATTGAGATGCCAAAGGTGAAAGATAAAGAGAGAGTCCTGGGGGCAGCAAGAGAGAGGCAGAGAGTTGCCTAAAGGGGGTTGCCTATAGGAGTTACTTACAGGGAGGTACCTATAAGACTATTAGCTGATTTCTCAGAGGACACTTTGCAGGCAGGAAGGGACTGGCAAGCAGTATTCAATGTGATAAAAAGCAACCTACAACCAAGATTACTCTATCCAGCAAAGCTATCATTTGGAATGGAAGGGCAGATGAAGTGCTTCCCAGACAAGGTGAAGCTAAAGGAGTTCATCAGCACCAAGCCATTATTATATGAAATGTCAAAGGGACTTACTTAAGAAAAAGAAGATCAAAACTATGAACACAAAAATGACAACAAACTCACAACTATCAACAACTGAATCTAAAAAATAAAAACAAAATCCAACTAAGCAAACCAGAATAGGACCAGAATTATAGGTATGGGGATCATTTGGAGGGTTATCAGCTGGGAAGGGGAAGGGGGAGAAATGGAGAAGTGGTGCAGGGACTAAGAAGCATAACCAGAGCCAAGTTCAGTGAGAGGAGAAGGGTCGTGGAGCAATGTCTGAGCTCTAATGGTCAAGGAGAATTTCACCGGGCATAAGGGTTTTACACTGAAGAAGACATGAGCGGAAACAGAGACCCAGGTTCAGACTAGCTTGCCGAGGCCAAAACAAAGACCCAGACTATGAGTCACCAATCAGACACCTTCCACAAGCCCTGTGGCCAGATGAAGGGCCTGGGCCTCAGAACCCAGAGACCCCACACCCAGCTGATGGAGCTGATGCTGCGCTTGCTCAGACCATAGAGGACTACATCGTGCAGCAGGACCTGGTGCCAGAGGAGGAGAGGCACAATCAGGCCACCAGGGAGAAGAAAGCCAGCCTCATCCAGTTGATAGGCCAGGTGGTCAGCCTCTTATAGTCTGGAGACAGAGGAAGCCTGGAGCTCCAAATGTCTTGCCTTTCCCTGGACTCTAGGGGTGATGGTGGAGGCGGGCAGCAGGCCCAATCATCCAGGCAGCCTGCCCAGCTAAGTTACCAACTGAGTCATCTGAAAGCTGCATTTGTCAGCTATCACCTGTCCAATCATGGCATTGACATCTCTGCCTTAAACCACTCCAGCTTCCAGGACTACATGACCTACCAAAAAGACAAATACCATGAGAAGAACACATTGGGCTTCATTAACCTCGGTCTCAGTGAGTACAATCTCTGCATTGATCTGATGGCTGAAAGGCTGGGTCGGAGTGACATGAAGTATTCTGATGATGCCCTTCTGTAATATTCTGACTGGAGAAGACAAGCACTCCTGCATGAGGAAGTGGCCCAGTTCCTGACCTACTACTTCAAGGCACCTGCCCAGCTTGACCCCCAAAATGTGGTTGTTCTAAATAGCTGCCTCTATGTGTTCTCTTTGTTGACCATGGCTCTGTGTGATCCAGGCGAGGCCTTTCTGACACCCACTCCTTTCTATGCTGGCTTCACCTTTACTTCTCACCTGTATGCGAAAGTTGAGCTGATTCATGTCCACCTGGACAGTGAGATCACAGAGGAGAACTCCTGTCTATTCCAGCTGACGGTGGACAAGTTGGAGAAAGCCCTGCTTGAGGCTCAGCTTTAGGGGAGAAAGGTCAAGGGCCTTCTGCTCATTAACCCTCATAATCCTCTGGGCGACATCTACTCCCAGGACTCACTGAAGGAATGCCTGGAATTTGCCAAGAGGTACAACCTACATGTGATTATTGATGAGGTTTACATGCTGTCTGTGTTTGATGAATCCATCACATTCCACCGTGTTCTGAGCATGGAAAGATTGCCTGACCCCAGCAGAACCCATGTGATCTGGGGCACCAGTAAGAGTTTTGGGATTTCTGACATCCGTTTTGGCACTCTGTACACCCACAACAAGGAGGTGGCCTCTGCTGTGAGTGCTTTTGCCTTCCTCCACAGCATCTCTGGCGTCACTCAGCACAAGTTGTGTCGGCTGCTTCAGGACAGAGAATGGATTGACAAAGTGTACCTGCCCACTAATCGCTCCCGGCTGCAGGCAGCTCACAGGTACATCACTAGTGAGCTGAAGACACTGAAGGTCCCTTTTCTCAATCGTGGCTCTAGCCTCTATGTCTGGATCAACTTGAAAGAGTACCTAAAATCATGCACATTTGAGGAAGAGCTGCTCCTTTATCGCTGCTTCCTGGACCACAAGCTGATATTGTCTGCTGGCAAGTCCTGCATGCATAAGGAGCCTGGCTGGTTCTGCCTCACCTTCTCAGATAAGCCCCTCCACCTGAAAGTCGCTATGCACCGGTTCTCTCAGGCACTAGCAGAGCAGAAGCAGTATTGGGTAGAGAAGCAACTGGAGGATGCACTGCGGGAAGAATTGGAGCAGGTCTCAAGCAGCTGTAGTGAATCATTTTTTTTTTTTTGACCTCCTGCTGTGACAGAGCAAACAGTGGGCTTCTCCAGAATTAGGATCATCTGACCCAGTCATCACCCTCCTTAAACCAAGCATCTTTCATTTGAGGACTTGCCTCTTTTTACCCTTTGCTAGCCATAGTGTAGGGGCAAAATGTTTTTATGGGGATGGGGTGGGAAAGCTTAGATAAACAAAAGGAGCTCTCTGCATCCCTATTTAGGTGAGTTTACTTTTGTATTTGATATTTAATAAATTCCATATTCTCTTTAAAAAAAAGCATAACTGGTTGGTACAAAATAGACAGGGGAAACTTAAGAATAATATAGGAAAGGGTGAAGCCAAAGAACTTATATGCACGACCCACGGACATGAACTAAGGGGGCTGGGATTGCTGGTGGGAAGAGGGGTACTGGGAAAAGGGGAGCAAAGGGGAAAAATTGGAACTGCTGTAACAACATAATCAATAAAATATACTTTAAAAAAAAACATAAAGAAAGTGATGTGCTTCAAAGTTCAAACTTTGCCATAGGGCTGGATGGCACAGCCTGGCATAAATCTGTTCATGCCTTCACTTTATCTGGAACAAAGGAGATTCTCCATTAGAATAATTGTTTTTAACTGACTTAAATATTGGCAGGAGAGTATAAAGTACAATCATAAACTTCAGTAGTTAGATGCTGTTCTCTTCCTTTTATAGAGACAAGACTCTTAACCTTTATGCTAAACCTGTGCTGTCTGATGTGGGAGCTACCAGGCACTTGAAATGACAAATATGGCTAGTCCAAGTTCAAATGTTTTGCACACACTGGATTCAAAGACTTAGTATAAAAATATATAAAAAATATATAAATAATTTTATATTGATTAGATATTGAAATGATAATATCTTTATACAGTGGGTTAAATATAACATATTATTAGATCGATTTCACTTTTTTTCTTTTTAAAATGTGACTACTTGAAAAATTTAAAGTACTCATGTGCCTCTCATTATATTTCCAAAGGACAGAGCTGTGCTAATCTGTATTCCTTTTTCAAACATCTTCAACTTTTACAAATAAACCTTGTTTTGGACCTGAGAAATTCTTTTCTTCCATTTAAAACAAAAACAAAATGCCCTGTGATTTAAAATAAAAGAGAGAGTGCCAACCTAGTTTTACAAATTCCAATTATATATTTACAAATTATAAATACATTTATAAGACAGAATGAAAAATAACTTTGCCTTTTAGCGTTTCTCTTTTAAGATATTAGTATAATTACTTTCTGTTGCCTTAGTTTTCTTCAAGTGTCCACAGTTAGTTCGTTTATATTGGTAGACCGTGTACAGGGGTACGGGAAGAGTCCTCTGACCTTAATACATTGTTTTTCTCTTTCGAGGTGTCTTTTGCAATCCATTCATTCATTTAAGCACATGCATGATTATTTGAAGCCTCTATGAATTGGTGGCAAAACAAGAGAGGAGACACATAGGGGATAACTACAGCACTACAGCAAGTATTTAAAGTCTGCATGTCTCCATTTTTAGGAGCATGAAATTCAGAGTATTACACATTTCTTAACACATTGCTCAGTAGCATCTCTCTGGTGAATATCATTGTGTGTGTACTAGCTGAAAACAGAGTTCTGATATTAAATCACATGACCACTTAAGGTATTTTACACTTTTCAGTCTTCTCCCTGATGGCCTTTTATTGCAGTCAACAGATGTTTTGTGCCTCAGGATTGAATTCAAACCACCATTTCCTGGAGTCTGAGAAAGGCAACTTCAAGAACTGCTGCAAATTTTTCAGACCAGAAGTCCCATTAGGTTAAAAACAAAACAAAACAAAAACCATAATCCCAAACTCATGCCATTACCACTGGGAGACAGGCAATAAAAATCAGTGGGGCATGTTCATTTGTTCCTGAGTTGGACACTCTGTCTTTACAGCTTTAACCTGATTCTTAGAGAAACAGACACCCCCAGGATAGAGTATATCAAAAATTCATTGCTCTCCAGATTCCGTCATCACTTTAAATGTATAAAGAATTTGGGTTTCTTTAGTCTCATGATGCATTTTTTTTTGGTATATTGTTTATTTTTGTTGATCAAATGATTGAATCTTGTTCCAAATTCAGCTACAGAATCTGTATCCAAGACTGCAATGAATCTTCCAAGTTCCACAATAGATTATAGGCTCCTTACGAACAAGAAATGTGGTAAGGCAACTTATCAGTCTTAATGACAAACCAGCAAAAGCAGAGACCCACCATCGTGGGCTGGTACAAAGGACTAAATTGCTCGGTGATTTTGTAAGTCTATTCCTAATAATTATTTCTTTGCTAAACTGGAAAAACCATGTATAATAAGTCATCAAATTAAATCTCTTCATTTAAGATACTATACTGAATGTAATTTCCATCTCCTGTACATTGTCCTTTGATCACAGGGGAGGGTGAGATAACGGTTCCATTGGTGCAGAAATGACTTTTCATAAACAACCTGGAGTTTGCATTGGTTCTTTAGTTTTTTTCATTAGTTATTTCTCAGGGAACGATAAAGACATAATGTCTTTCTATGGGCAGTGTATTGTAATCACAATCTGTGCCTCCCATTTGTGTACCAGGAGCACTACTATCCATTTCCCTTCTCAAATAATCATCTGAGGATACAAAATACCATCCCAGGAACTACTTTGTCTTGGAATTTGGTAGGATGTCTTTGAGTCCTACTGAAGAAAACCTGCCTTTAATTGACAGAGCTATTTCCAAGTATTTGAGTTCTTTAAAGTGGCTTCCTCCTTCACCTGGTATGTGTATCTGTGTGTGTTTAATCAAGCACAGAAGCAAACTTCATCACTGAACTTTACTAGGGCACACATCCCATGGACGAATTTACAATAATTTTATGGGGAGGATGCTGATATCCAAGAAACATGAAAACACAGTGTTATAACGAGTGATATTTACATTGTAGGTGTGAAGTACTCACCTGGGAGAGACATATAGTTTAAAAGACACCATGATCTATGAAAATCAGGAGCAACTTTAAGCTTCTGTTGCTCAATGAACCAGAAAACACTGGTAAATGTGACTGCTGAGATTCTCACCTCACATATGTAAGCACCAAGATCTTCAGATATAGGCAGATCTGTTCCTCTTGCTTATCCCACTCCAGGGGATCCTACCAGAAAGCACCAATTTTAAATATTCTCCAGAATCACTTTACCTATGCCCTCAACCTATGGAATCGGTGATTCCTCTTAGGACCAAGGTGGTGGACATTTTTTCTTCTCTGCGTACTTCTTTTTCTTCTCGCCTCATCTGGTACTGAAACAATTTGTGATGAGAATGAAGTTAGACAAAGGGATTTTTTTTTTTTTTTGCAGTATATGCTTTTAGCATTATGCTATAAAGAACTTTACAACTTTTGCAGCAATAGAATGTATTGCAGTAAATAAATTAGGACAATTAAATTCTAAGCCCTTATGCCAACGGTGGATGATAACCTCAAAATTACCTTCATCATACTTTTAAATAGCGTTTTCTTAATAGTAAAGCACTGATAAACTTAGAGAGAATGTAGTTTTAAAAAGCTGGGGGATGGATCCTGATTACTGGGGTTTGAATCCTCATTCTGACACTTATTTGCAGGGTATGTAATCTCTCTGTCCTTAGTTCCCTCATTTGTTCAATGGGGTCATAGTAATATCTGATTCATATGGTTATTGTGAAGACTGAGTGTGTTAATACATTTTCCAAGCTTAGAATAGTATGTGGTAAATATAAAAATGCTCAGACTATATTAGCTGTGGTTATTTTTAAACCAGTAGTGAAGTGAAAATAGTTGGAAATTTCTTAAAACTTAATGTCAACCCATCTGTTAAAATCACATACAAATACATCAGATGTGTCACCGGCTCCTTTGTTTCAACTGGGAAGTGCTAACCAAATACCTATCTGCATATATGCAAAGTAGAGGATGCAGATAAATATTTGGAAAAATCTGAAAAAACTGGGAACATATATTACCCTGTAATATAGTATTCAGCATTTAAATATGGAACATATTGATTGTTAAATTGGAGACCTAATGAATATCAGTGTTCTAGAACATTTAGAAAATATAATTGTAATATTTTATTTCTGAAAATTCTTTCTTCTTGCTCTATCTCTGATCAAACATGAAGAAAGGAATTTTGCTTGAGATATAAGAATAGTAAATGGGAGACAAAAATTTTCATTGATTAATTCAGACAACAAATAAAAATCTGAAGGTAATTAAAGTAAAATGGTAAAAGCTCTCCACTCTCCAATATAAAAGTCTCCAATTCCCAGTTTAATTTTTCCTGTCATGTAAAATATCCAGCTGCAATAAAAAGAGGAAATTCTAGTCTCTGTTTTTGCTTGCAAATTTCACACTGCACTAAAATGTCATTAATTAAATCACTGGTCAATTAAATCACTGTCTCCAAAGTGAATATATATTTGCCTTAAACTCAACAGAGTTTAAGGTTTAAAATTATGAACTGCATATGTAATTAACAAATATACAATAGTAATTTATCACATTTTATAAACAAGATGGCTAGAAAATGACTTTTTATGAAAGAAAATTTTTCATTAATGACATGATATTTTCTAAGTAATATAGAATATGCTCCATTTACTGAGAAAAATTTTAATAATAAATGGTTAAGCATTTCACAGTTTAGTATTTTTTATGAAAAACAATACTTTAGATTTTTCATGATTTGGGATGATGGAAAAATATTTAAACAGAATGGGAATGTAAAGTACAGCATAGAAATTATAGTCAATAACATTGTAATAACTATATATGGTGTAGTTGGGTACTGAAAATATCAGGGGGGATATTTTGTCAAGTATATGATTGTCTAACCACTATGCTGTACACATAAAACTAATACAAAGTAATATTGAATGTAAATTGTAACTGAAAAAATTTTAAGTTTCAAAATAAATAATTAAATAGAATTGTTTCTGTATGCCTATACTGGAAGAGGAGGAATGAACCTAAGAGCACAAACAGGTTTATTTTTCGCGCTACTTAAATAAGTCATGGCTATTCTATGACAAACTGTAACTAGCCCTGTGTCTCCTGCCCCTGGCCCCACGCAGCCTCACAATTCTATAAAAGGAAGAAACATTTTACTGTCAGCTTTCCTCTTACACTCCCAGCTACTCCCACCTCTAGCTCACCCCCACCCAGGCCTCACCCCCAAATATTGGCTCATCGTCAACAGTATGTCTCGCTTTGCAAGACTCTGGTCCTACTGACTAAACCTAATCATGAGTGCTAAATATTTCTTAAATGATACTAAAAACAAACAACAAATGTTTATCAGAATTCTATTTGCTAAATCTCTTTCTTCCATATTTTGCTTCTTCACAGCCCAGCTCTGCTATTGGGTGTATTTTGCCCATACTCCTGAGTGTGATGAACTAGGTTTTCTGGATTGATCTCTCCAAGTTTCCAGACCTGGGTTTATTCCCTTTCCCTGTTTCCAGCTTTCAGTTACTCTCTCTTTTAGAATGTTTCAGTTGAATCTCCAGTTGTCTGGCAATAAACTAAATTTTACTGTCTTTACCTTTTTTCAGTTTATGTCACTTATTTTTCTTGCCTCTTGGTCTTTTCCACCAACCATCAATAGAGAGTTTTATCTTTGGGACATAACTCTCATGTCAACATCATCCTTTGACTCAGACTAGAACATTCCTGTCTGGGGATCCATGATTCAGAGAACCTCTCTTTGGTCCTCTTTTGGAAGTGACCATCCTCATCGGAGGAGGCTCCCCTGGGAGAAAGGGAAAGTACCAACTCAAATCCTCTGCCCCCTTCTCGAACTTTTAAAATCACTTTCAGGTACCTAGGACCCTGGAACTTCCTGCCAAAACCCACTTCCCAGGCCCCCACAGACCTCTTCACTGAGACCATGTTCCCAAGGGTATATCTAGCCTACTGAGTGGCCACAGTTTGCAGGACATGTGGACAGTTGGACGAGATATCCACAGGCAAGTGCAGGAGGCCCCTTGTAGGCGGATGAAGTCAGCGTGGGTAGAGAAGAGGCACAGGGCTTCAGGCTGCTTGGGCTTTCCCACAGGTTCAGAGCTTGCTGTACAAATTCGAAGGGCCCAGCATTGCACCTCTGACCTGGCCTTCCAAGCTGTGAAGGAATACTTGTCGAAATAGAAGGCTAGAATAAATTCCATTTAACAACTTATTACCTTGATTTCTATCTTTTAAATATTTAATTATATAGTGTCTGGTCCTGCTGTGTCTTCCAAAGTCTCTTTATATTCCCATTTTCTCTATTATTTTATAGATTCTCCTTTAAAAAAACATAAATTTTCTCTTTCTCTGCTCTTCTCTGAACTCCGTCACAATAATCCCAAATGCCACTTTCCCTCCCTCTTTTAGGTCTTCTTACAATGCTCATTCTACCTTCCTCGCTCTGTAAGCAGTTTCTGATAGACAGCATACACCTGGCCAAGCCTGCAGCCTCGAGTCAGTCAGCTATTTCATGTAAACGTAGAAACTCTGGGTTGGACAACAAACATCACCTTTTCTATCAATTTTTTCCAGCCTTCTGATAATAGCCCAGGTACATCTCCTCCTTTGGGTGCTTAAAAAAATTATACAAAATTGTTGGTAGTCAGAATTTGAAACTACATAGTGATATCATATTTTCTGACCTTGGCAATGCCAACCTTTCTGGTGTGGGTAACAGCCATTATAACTTAAGACATATCAAGATCAAATGCTCTTTGAGTTGCACAAATAATTTGCAGTCGTTTTGGTTCCAGGGGTGCTGGGACAACACAGGACTTACTGACAGCACCTTAGGAGAATTTATTGATGTTATGGCATCCCCTGCACCATGGCAACTGGAAATCGTGACAGTTTGTACAAATGGGGAGGTGAAGATCTAGGCTTGCATACAAAACTCTTTTCCTTACTCAGCACTTCACAGTCCACTTCCAGGCCTGTCTTCACCCCTGTCACTTCTACTTCATCCCTGATTGAATATGTTTGTCCCTTCCTATCTTCTCCTTTTGAATATTAAAAGCTTATGACATTTAGTTCAATGTCTTAGCACTAGCAGTGTCTCATGGGACCTCCCTTATGTCTCACATCCTTTGTTCAGTAGAATAAGAGAGAAACCTCCACAGCCACCAGAAAAAAGGCAAATTATTTTAAAAGGGGGGTTACAGATGAGCTATCTATTAAGGAAAAAGGATGAATTATTCTGGGTAAAAGTAAGAAGTAAAATTAACTGAGGAGAATTTTTTTAACACTTGCCTCAAGCCATTAAAGTGAGAAGTCCCAACAGAGTTTCTCTGATGTTTTTGATGTTTTTAAAATTTAACTATTATTCACACACCATAAAACTAATCCCATCTAGCGTACACTTCTGTGATTTTTTTTGTAACGTATCCACAAATTTATGCAATAACCACCACTATCTAGTTGTAGAACATTTTCATGAATCCCAAAATAAACTCAGTACCCATCAGTAGTCACTGCCTCATTCCTTTCTTTCCTCAGCCCCTGGCAACTACAAAATCTTCATTCTGTCTCTATGGATTTGCCTATTCTGCACAATAAATGGAATCATACAATATGTATCTGACTTCTTTCACTTAGCATAATGTTTTCAAAGATTGTTCATGTTGTAGCATGAATCAGTACTTCATTCTTTTTTATGGCAGAGTAATATTCCATTATATATTTTTTTGTTTGTTTATCCATATTTATCAATTTACTCCATGATGCACATTTTGGGTTATGTGGTTATTTCCACTTTTTGGATATTATAAATAATGCTTCTTCTTGAAGATTCATGTATATGTGTTTGTGTGAATATATGTTTTCAGTTCTCTTAGGTATTTACATAGGAATGAATTGTTGGATAATATGGGAATACCTATATTTGATCAATTCCTCATATGATGAAATTTTCCAAAAAATTTTCCAAAGCAGTTGCAGCATTTTACATTCTCACATATTCACCAATATTTGTTATTCTCTATTTTTAAATTATAGCCATTGCAGCAGATGTGACATGTCACCTCATTATTGTTTTGATGTGCATTTTTCTAATGATTAATGATGTTGATTATCTTTTCATATACTTATTGGCCATCTGTAAATCCTAGAAGAAATGTCTATTCAGACCTTTCGTTCATTTTTAAATTGGGTGGTCTTTTTACTATTGAATTGTAGAAGTTCTTTATACATTCTAGATATAAGTCCTTTGTTAGACATATGATTTGCAAACATTTTCTCCCATTCTGTGGATTTTCTCCTTACTTTCTTGACTGTGTCCTTAAACGCACAATTTTTAAAAATTTGATGAAATCCAGTTTATCTATTTTTTCCTTGGTTACTTGTGATTCTGATGTCCTATATATGAGTCCATTGTCTAATCTAAGGTGACAAAGATTTACATGGGTTTTCTTCCAAGAGTTTATAGTTTTGGCTCTTACACTCAATTCTTTGATTTGTGTTAACCTGATTTTTGTATTTTTATAGGGTAGGGTTCCAACATCATGGTTTTGTATGTGGATATCAGGTTGCATCAGCAAAAATTCCCACATTCAATTGTTTTTGCACCCTTGTTGAGAAAAAATTCATCATAAATATGTGCATTTAATTCTGGACTGTCAATCCTATTCCACTGATCTGTGTGAGTACATTGTCCCAGTACCACAATGTACTCATTACTGTAGCTTTGTAGTAAGTTTTGAATATGAGAAGTTTGAGCTTCTCAATTTTGTTCTTTTTCAACATTGTTTTTGCTATTCTGGACAATTTACATTTCCTATCATGAATTTTAGGAGGGACTTGCCAATTTGTGCAAAACATCCAGCTGAAATTTTGATAGGAATTATGTTGAATCTATAGATGAACTTGGAGAGTATTGTCATCTTAACAATATTAACTCTTCCAATCTAAATGTAAGATAGCTTTCCATTTATTAAGAACTGCTTTTACTTTTTTCAGTGATGTTTTATAGTTTTCGGTATTAAAATGTTTCACTTTTTTAAAACCTGGCTGCTGTGGCTCAGTGAATTGAGCATCAGCCTGCGAGCCAAGTGTCACTGGGTCGATTCCCAGTCAGGGCACATGACTAGGTTGCACGTCAGGTCCCCAGTTGGGGGCGCGAGTGAGAGGCAACCACACAGTAATGTTTCTTTCCCTCTCTTTCTCCTTTCCCCTCTCTCTAAAAATAAGTAAACAAACAAACAAATAAATAAATTATAAAAAAATAAAAAATAAAGAAATAAAATGTTTCACTTTTTTGTTAAATTAAGGTCTAAACATCTTACTATTTTTGTTTTCTTAATTTTATTTTCAGATTACTCATGGCTAGTATACAGAATATTGATTTTTGTGTATTAATTTTATATCCTGCATACTTGATGAACTCATTTAGTCATTTTAATATATATTTTTTGTGAATTCATGAGAACTTTTAAAGTACAAAATCCAGTCATCTGGAAATAGAGATAATTTTGCCTTTTATTTCTTTTTCTTGCCTAATTTCTGTCGCTAGAATGTCCAGTACAATGTTGAAATAAATAATGAGAGTAGACATCCTTGCTTCATTTCTGATTTTAGGAAAAAGCTTTCAGTCACTCACCAATAAGTGTGTTAGCTGGATTTGAAAAAAAAAAATTCATTAGTAGGTTGAGGAAGTTTTCTTCTAGTCTAGTTAAGTATTTTTCTCATGACGGATTTTGGATTTTTTGTCAAATGTTTTTACTGCATCCATTGAGATGATCTTACAGTTTTTGACTTTTAATCTAATAATATGATATATTACATGGATTAACTCAATCTTATAGTCCTAGGATGAATCTCAATTGGTTATGGTGTATAATTTTTAATATATATCAGTTTAATTTGTTGGCCTTTTGTTGAGGATTTTTGTGTTTATGTTCATAAGAGATATAGGGCTGCAGTTTTCTTTTCTTGAGACATTTTTGTCTGCTTTGTTATCAACGTAATACTGTCTTTGTAAAGTGAGTTCCCACTTCAATGATCCATGTTTTATTTTTTAGAATAAATTTGTGAAGAGTTTGTTTTAATTCTTTAAATATTTTGCAGAATTTGCTACTGAAGCCACCTAGTCTTAGGTTTTGCATGTATGTGTGTGAATTTTGATTATTTATTCAATCTCTTTGCTTGTCATAGGTCTGTTCATATTTTTATTTTATTGATTCAGTTTGTATCTTTCTGGAAATGTGTTTATTTTGTGTAGGGTATCTAATTTGTTAGCATAGTATCCCTTTAGAATCCTGTTGTTTCTGTAAGGAAGGCTGGTAGTTATGTTTTCCTCTTTCATTCCTGTTTATGTAATTTGAATTTTCTCTAATTTTGTTTGGCTAGTCTGGCTAAAGGTTTGCCAATTTTGTTAATATTTTCAAAGAGCCAACTTTTGGTTTCATTGATTCTATTATCTTCCATTTTATATTCTGTTTATTTTCACTCTAGCCTTTATCATGTCCTTATATATGCTAGCTTTGGGTTTACTTTGCTGTTCTTTTATTATTTTCTTCAAATGTAAAGTTAGATTATGGATCTGAGGTCCTTCTCCTTTTTAATATGTGTGTGTTAAATTTCTCTCTGAGCCCTGTTATCTCTGCATCCCATAGGCTTTGGTATGTTGTGTTTTTGTTTTCATTGTTCTCTATTTTCTAATTTATTTTATGATTTCTTTGACTCTTTGGTTGTTTAAAATTCAAATATCTGTGAAGTCCAGTGTAGTCATGCTATTGATTTCTAGTTTCATTCCACTCTGGTTAGAGAAGATACTTTGCATGATTTTAGTCTTTTAAAATTAATTGACAATTGTTTTGAAGCCTATTACACAGGCTATGCTGGAGAATGTTTCATGTGCATTTGAGAAGAATGTATATTCTGCTGTTGTTGGGTGGAGTGTCCTATAAATGTCTGTGAGTTTTAGGTGGTTTATAGTGTTGTTCAGGTTATCAGTTCTTTTATTGCTCTTATGTATGGTTGCTCTGTGAATTGAAAGTGGGATATTGAGTCTACATTCAATTATAATGTATCTTAGTACAGATCTCTTTGCACTTACCATCCTAGGAAGTTATTGAGCTTTGGGGATGTGTATATTAATGTTTTTCATCAAATTTGAGAAGTGTTTTTGCCATTATATTTTCCAATATTTGTTGCTGCCCCTTTCACTCTTCCCTTTCTTCTGGGTCTCACATTATGCATATGTTGGCATGCTTGATATGTCCCACAGATCTTTGAGGTTTTTCTTATTTTTCTTCAATCTTTTTTTTTTTTTTCTAGTCCTCACACTGGATAATTTCAATTGACCTACCTTCAAATATGCTGATTTTTTCCTCTTCATGGTAAAATCTGAATCCACTAGTGAATTTCTCATTTCAGTTGTGCTTTTCAATGACAGAATTTCTAGTTGATTTTTTATATAATTTCTGTATTTTGATATTATCTGTTCGGTGAAACTTTGCTCTCATACTTTATTTATTTAGACATGGTTTCCTTTAGTCCTTTGGATATATGTTAAATAGCTGATTCAAAGTCTTTGTCTATGTCCAATGTCTGTTTCCTCTTGGACGGTTTCTAATAATTGATTCTTTCCCTGTGTATGGTTCATACTTTCCTGTTCCTTTGCCAGTCTCATAATTTTTTTTTGTTGAAACTGTACATTTTATGTAATATAATGTAGTGACTCTGGAAATTACATTTTTCCTCTGTTCCTAAATTTTGTGGTTTTGGCTGTTTGTTGTTGTTTGTTTAGTAACTTCTGAACTAATTCCATATGGTCTGTATTCTTTGGGTGATCATTGTTGTCTTTGATTGGTTAGCATTTTGGTCAGCTAATAATTGAACAGAGCTTTTCTTTTCCATCTGGAATCAATAATTCTCCCAGTCTGTGCTGAGGGGTTCACTGTGTGTGTTAGGGCATGCCTTCAATACTCAGCCAGACAGTTTGTGACTCTGCCTTGGCTTTCATTTCTGGCTTGTGCAGACCTCAGGATTAACCCAAAGTGATAGCTGAAGACCTTTTCCAGTCTTTTCTGAGCATGGGCATGCCCTGTGCATGCATATAGACCTGCACGTGCATGTGGGCTTCTAGATTCCAGAGAATATGTTTCAGCCTTTCGAAGCTCTCTATGGACATCTTATGCCTCAGCTTTTCTTATCAATCATTTGGTCAGAGTTTTGTTAGCCTCAACTGTTAATCTTCTGCTTCACACAGCCACAATGTTTAATTGGCTCCAGTTGTTTTGAATAAATGTCCACGGGGAAAAGGCTGTTTGGACAGGTGAACTCAAAGTCATATCAAATAAAGGTAACCTTGCAAGTGGGATATCACCAGAAAATGCCACATAGTTCAAATAATGACAATTCTCTGGGGACAGGTCTTGAAGGAGCTTGACCAGCTTCATTCTGCTTCCCAAAGCTTCCAGGTTGCTGTTTTTCACTATGATTTCTTGCTGTTAGTTTTTAAGGCTCTGACAGAGCTCAAGAGGACAAAGTGAGGATAGGGCAAGTGAAAACACCACAAAGCTCACTGTTCTTATTGATATTTAGCTTTTACTTGAATATGTGCTCTTCAGATTGCTGTGAGCTTTGTTTAATTTTTCAGAGTGCATAAAAAGTTGGTTTTGACAATTTTTGCCAGTGCGTTCATTACTTTTTTGGAGGAGAGAAGTTTTGCAGGTCTTGACTATTTCAGTTGGTGTCCTTAGTTTCTTTGATCTGATTGAAACAACACTAAATCTGGTCTTTCCTACCAAATATATAAGAAAAATCCCTTCTAAGTCTTCTTTGCTTCCTCTTTCTAGTTAAATTATAGTACCTATTAAAAGGATTCCTTCTTTTAACTCTCAACCATATTTGAAAAGTACTCTCACTCCTTTCACTCTTTCTTTTATTTTTCTCCTGTGTCATTTGACTCCCGGGACACAGTAACACCACAGTGTACACCTTTGCTCCCTCCTGTTATTTTTTGCTCATGATACCCATTTATCTCTGGCCCCAATTTCATAGCTTTCTCTTCTCAGCCCTGCCTGTCAGATCACTGCGGATGCTGTTTGTGGAATTTGTCCTGCCAAGGCAGGAAATACTTCCAGATTGTGTATCTCTAAAATCCTGTGGCTCTCCAGCTGCTCCTGCAGTTTATAACTTTATTTTTACTTGTCCTCTTTTTAATCCATCTTCTTTTTTCTCAAGGGCAAAGGCTTTCAAACTGGAGTCTGCTGAACTTGGGGTGTGGGAATGGGGAAGTCTGGGAAAGGCCACAGGGACAAAGCTTCAAGCCCCAGTCATTCAGCTTTTATCTATTTTATTTGCTTAAACCTCCCTGTAAGAATTTTTCTAAACAAAGTGCTCCCTGGAAAAAGAAAAAAAAATGTTTGAAAATTACTTCTTTGAGGAAAACAACCCCATTGTTGCCACAGATGAGACTGATAGACCACAGGGTCTAATAATGTCAAAGGAGAGCCCATCATTAAACAATCCTTATTTAAAAGACAAACTTAAAACTGCTGGATTCTTTAGAATTCTACACAGTAAAGCCATTTATTTTATAGATGAGAAAACTAATGCCCAGAAAAGGTAAATGACTTATTCAAAGTCAAATAGCAGTGTAGTTGGAGCCAGATGTTAAATCCACCCTGTATAGTAGAGGTGGAGGAGGGTACTAGGGGGATAAATGGTAATGGAAAAAAAATACAATTAAAAATAAGCAAATAAATCAACAGTGTATTGGCAGGTGTGGGCCTTTCCTGGGGTCCTTAGTGCATAGCATGTATTTTAGCCTTCAGAGTTCTTAGCCCTTGAATGCATGATCCTCCTTCTCCTGGTCAAAGCCCTTCTCACTTTAGCTGCCCATAGGAATGCTCTGCTCTCCTTTATGCTTCCCTCTTCTCTTCCCATGCCTCCTTTGGTTAGCCTCCTGTGGGTTTAAAAGATGCCAGCAAGTTTTCTATTTGTTTTAATTAGCAGTGCCTACCCTGACCATTTCAGTGTCTCTGAGCCCAAATACTTAAGATCTTAGATTCAAATCCTTGAATGCCTCTTTTGTTCAGTTTAGTCAATGGATTAGCAATCCTCCAGGCCCTTAATCAATCATCCACCTGTGGTCCAGTAAATTGTCGCCATAGGAGTTGAATTACCTAGTATAATCATAGCCATCAGACCTGCTTCTTCACTGAGTTGTGAAGAAATTCCACGTATGGCAAGTAAGCCACATAGTGATGATGAAGCATATCTTCTAGAGCAGTTATCTTTAGTGTGGTCTTGGAGACCAGTAAATATAAGAGGCCCATAAGCCTCTTAATGAGCTGGTACAATTGAATTGGCCTGTTCATGAATATTATTTTCTTAGTCCCTGCTCGCTCTCTCTCTGACACATAAAATTAACCATCACACATGAAACTAATACCTGTACAAAACAATGTTGAATTTAAACTGCAATTGAAAACTAAAATTAAAAAGTACATATATTTTTAGTCATTGGGGGAAAAAAATTAACCATCACATTTACTTTCTAGGAATAAATCCAAAACAGCTCATGTCCCACAGAATGAAAGTGATTTGACAGTCTTCCTCAGTAACTCATGCCAATTTACTTTTTATTTAGCCTATTTAGCCCAAATCATTCTTGCTTTTCCGGAAGAGCAAAGACACTGTCATAAAGAATGAAATGAGACTTAAGGTGGTCCCTTATGCAGAGTGAAGTGGTAGTATCATCTTTATAGAATCTTCTTGAGGAAAGGCCTGCTCAGTTTTCTGGCAGATAACCAGTGTCAAATTTTGACCAGTGTATAAGTGATTGTTTTAGAGTGATTCAGTAAATTCTGAAGGGTTGGGAAGTCCTTGGTTATTCACTAACTTTTACATGAAGTTCAATAATAAACAGACTTCCAACTAACATGGACACATGATGAGATTCCTTACTAAAGAATGCCTTGTTCTACCCTCCCCTCTTAGAAAATTAAAGCAACCTGTTTATCATCAGTGATAGATGAGCTATTGTATAAAAATTAAATAAAGCCATAGCCCTGACCAGGTGGCTGAGTTGAAGCATCATCCCATATGCCAAAATGTTGTGGGTTCAATCCCTGGTCAGGGCACACACCTAGGTTTTGAGTTTGATCCCTGGTCAGAGCATGTATGGGAGGCAACCAATTGATGATTCCTTTCCCATAAATGTTTCTCTGTCTCTGTCTCTCTCTCTCTCCCCCCCTTCCTCTCTCTAGAACTTAATTTAAAAATTATGTAAGGCCATAAGACCTAATTCACAGAAATCTGGTAGATTAATTGAGTCATGATCAATAAATCTTTTTAAAGCATGTGGGTCTGTTATGCAAGTGCAAGGTGTTACAATTGTCACTGTAAAGATATTATAATTTATAAAGTTGGGTTGTTCATTATTCAGAGGAAGAAAAACAAATCCTCTCAGAGAATGCACCTTTGTATATAAATGGGCCATAAAGGTAGGAGTTCTAATGTCAAGTTGTAAATGTTATGTACTGTAAGCTTGGAAAGGATATAACCATTATTGATATTATAACCAGAGATATAAAACCAGTGATGTTTAAGCATATTACCCCTTCCATTCCTGCAGAAACCTAGGATCATTTTCACTTTTGACATGTAAATAATTTATGTGTCAGTGCTCTTTAAAAACAACAGAACTGGCCTTCCAGCCAAGATGGAGACCTAGACAGACACGCTGTGTGTCCCTTCGCAACTAAGAAGGAATACAACTACCTCAAAACTAGAGACAACCAGAAGTTCCAGAATATCGAGCTGCATGGAAGTCCAACCAACACAGATATAAAGAAGAAATACTCATCCAGACAGGTAGGAGGGGCGGAGCTGGGGCAGAGAGGATGTGGTGTGGTGGTGGCATCAGCAGCAACAGCAGTGTTGGCGGCAGCAGCTGGCCAGAGTAAAGCACAGTCACGCATTTTTAAAAGTCAGGAGGGACACCTGGGAAATGTTCCCAGCACCAGACCAGATGATGCAGCTCATGGTCCAAGCCCAGGGGAAATAAAGCCTCATTGCTTCTGACTGTGCAAACCAGTGGGGGCTGGGACAGAGGAAGAAACTGCCAGTCTCTCAGCAGAGTCAGGTCTGAGAATATTTGCAGACCCACCCACTCTGGGAACAACAGCCAGGGCAAAAGCTAGAGAGGTACTAGTCCCATATAAAGTGGGAGAAGTACCTGGAAAAGAAGCAAGTGCTGAGCAAGCAGCATTGTTTCCTCTCAGACCCCTCCCCCACATTCAGCAACACATCGTGGGGAAATGGGTCGCCCTGTACTGATGCATACCTAAAGTTCCACCCCTTACAACATCACAAATGTGACAGCTCTACCTAAGACACAGAGGCAAACAAACACAGGAGCCTGTCAAGATGAGGAGACAGAAGTATGGCCCAAAATGGGGAACAGATCAAGATTCTAGTGGGAGAACTAAGTGATGAGGAGATAATCAACCTAACAGATGCAGAATTTAAAACACTGGTGATAAAGATGCTCACAGGCTTGCTAGATATGCTTAAGTACAGCAAACACATAAGGGAAGAAGTGAAGGCTATGCCAAATGAAACAAAGGAAAACCCACATAAAACCGATGGTGAAGGGAAGGAAACTGGGGTTTTAATCAACAATTTGGAACATAAGGAAGAAATAAACAGTTAACCAGTACAGAATGAGGAAACAAGAATTGAAAAAAATGAGGTGAGGCTTGGGAACCTCTGGGACAACTTTAAACATGCTAACATCCAAATCATAGTGGTGCCAGAAGGAGAAGAGAAAGAGCAAGAAATTGAAAACTTATGTGAGAAAAAAATGAAGGAAAACTCCCCAAATTTGGTGAAGGAACTAGACATACAAGTCGAGGAAGCACAGAGTCCCAAAGAAGCTAGATCCAAAAGGACCACACCAAGACACATCATAATTAATACACCAAAGGTTAAAGACAAAGAGAGAATCTTAAAAGCAGCAAGAGAAAACAGAGAGTTATCTACAAAGGGATGGCTATAAGACTATCAGCTGATTTCTCAAAAGAAACTTTTCAGGCAGGAAGGGACTGGCAAGAAGTATTCAAGGTGATGAAAACCCAGGACTTATAACCAAGATTACTTTATCCAGCAAAACTATCATTTAGAATGAAAGGGCAGATAAAGTGCTTCCCAGACAAGGTAAAGCTAAAAGAGTTTGTTTTCACCAAGTCATTATTATATGAAATGTTAAAGGGACTTATTTAAGAAAAAGATCAAAACTATGAACACTAAAATAAAAAAAACCTGTCTTTGAGGAGAAGATCATCATCAAGGTTGAGAAGGTGGACTGACTGGCAGGCCAGGCCTCCGCACCAGGCTGGGCTCTCATCAGGTGTGATAGGGAAGGCCACACTGAGAGCCTGGAGGGCTGTGCCATGTCAGGTGCTCTCACATGTGTGCATAAGGCCAGGGACTGCCTGCCCTTGGGTGGAGTCCCCCTGAGTGGTCCCACAGGTGTCTCTTCTGCTGCCAACGAGGGGGCCGCTGTCCTCTCCTCCACAGCACTACTCTGAAGAGTCTGCCCAAGCAAGCAGGGAGCCCACCATGGAGCTGCCTTGCTGACTTTCTGCAGAGGGCCTCTGCTGCTAACCACAGGCCAACCTCCAGTGCCTCCCCCCAGGGCTCTCACACCACAGGCTTGCTTCTCCCTTCAGGGCTCGCCCACCATACCCTGCCTTTGTCGGGCTCAGTGCAGTCCCAGGGTTCAGGGGGCTACTGGGGCCTCTAAACTGTACATGTCATGGGTGCCTTCAACACAGCTTGTCTCTTGCCTGCCACCGTGTGGATCTGGTGACCCGGTACCTCAGTACTCCCTCACCACCCTCAGTTTCCACAGCACTGGCTCAGTGGGCTCCAGGTCTCTCCTTCTAAGGGCCCATGTAAACATGTACATTTCTCAGGCTAGGGCCAGCAGGGGGCTGCCCTGAGACCATTTTTCATGCACTGACTTGTACAATTACCTTTTCAAAGGCACCTGGATAATCATAAAATAAAACCAATTTAGAAGCTGAAGAAGAAGAAGGAGGAGAAGGAGAAGAAAGTGCTAAAACAGCTATTCTGTTTGTACAGTGGAGCAGCGTGACTTCAATTTAAGCAGGTGAATGTGATAAAACTACAGAGGTAAATGCCTGAAGCGCCATAGACCAATAGAGACATAAACAGTTGATTATCTGTGTACATCATTATTTTCTAGCTGTGTTTTTGACAGTCCTTTTAAGTTAGACCCTAACTTTAGTTGTTTCTTAATATTGCCTGAAAAATTGCTTTTATGTCATCTTACATATTATATCATGAGTCAGCATTTTAGGAAATAAATTATAAGGGGGTTAAATTTTTTAACTTTGAAGAAGTTAAAATGGCAGTAAATGCAATAAATCTCACATTCTTTGTTCTTTTAGGTTATTCAATTCTTCAATATAACCTAAGCAATATTTTAGAAGTTTGATCATGTGACTTTTTTCTATTGTTAGGTATGGCTTCAAGCTACCAGGAATATTGCTAGTTGACATTATTTTTTCCCCAACTCTGATTATACAAAGTTATTGAGTATAAAGCAATAGTTGTTGAGATTGTACAATGAGACCTTAGGTAGATGTATACAAACTAAACAAGTTGTGCTCCTCATCTTCAAGGAATTCCTAGTCTGTTTTCAGAAAAAGACCCACATATGAATATTTACCACATAACCTGGTATGTTCGCTGATACATTTGTGCAGTGAAGAATTTAAACACAAATAGCTGAATGCAGAGGAGGGGACCTAAACCAGCACAGATTAGAATTATAAAGGACCTAATGGAACATCCAATTCTGAATTTTTGTGTTTCAGAAGCCAGCCCATTAGTAGCCATGATATCAACTTAATTGATCACAACCCCCATTTTTTTTTAAAGAAAAATAAACTAGAAAAATTTTTGTTTTATAGAATGTTACCTTCCTCCAACCCATGATTATTTGTCTGATTAAAGCCCTTCTGATTCTCCTATATCATAACTGATAAGGCCTAAATTCCTCTATCTGGTGTCCTTCCTCTCTCTGGCTCTCCTAACATTCCAAGCTCATTTCTTGTTACTTCTGTTTCAATTTGTTAGCCATACTCTCTACATACTTTTGCCAATTCCCTCTGTAGCAGAACCCCTGGGCTGCTCCGATTGAAACAGAACCCACGTGCTGTTTAGTTAGGGGCCCGATTGCCCGCCGCCAGAATTATAACTCTCAATACCAGAGTTTGGTGAAAAGAAAAGGAATTGTTTATTTACACATAGTTCTGCCTCCCCCTCCCAGACTTGGCCAGTCTTAGGAAAGTCAGAGACACCATTTCCCTACTTCCTAGGCACAGTTCAGCTTTACCAGTAGCTGCCAATCACTCAGTTCTGATTGGGGAGGTCCTTTCTGTGCTGTGGTGTCCTCCAGCTCTCAATGCAGGACCGCCTTGATTCTCAGCCTCCTTGCAAATTGCCTTCTTCCAGCAAACCACGCGGATCTCCTCTCCTTCTCAAAAGTGCCTGGCGAGAGCTTCTTCTTTAAGCAGCCTGGAGATCCCTTCTCCAAGCCACATGGAGGGAGCCCACAAGAGCCAGAGAGTGAGGGCATGAGGGCCAGAGAGAGCCTGAGAGAGAGAGCCTCCTAGAGCCAGAGCCAGCCCCAAATGCCCGCAGCTCCTCTCTTCCTCCCTGCCTCCTCTCTGTCCCCCACTGCGTCCTCTCAGGCAGTGGTTGTTGCAAACCGTCCTGACCATTCACAGAACCCTACGAAGGCTCTGCCTGCTTCTTCTGTACCAGCCCACAGTCCAAGACCCCTCCCAGACCTGAGCCTTGGAAGTAAAGGGGATCTTTGCAACAATGTTTCCAGCCACTAGCTCCAGGCATGCAAGGGCATCCTGAAAGCTGCTTCCTGCTCCCTATATCCCAGCTGCAAACTCTGGGGTTTGTTTTTGGACTCCCCTGTTTCTGTAACACCTCCTCTTAGAATGTTCCTTTGCTCTTGATGATATCCGAATTACTGTGTAAGACACAGCTCAGGAGTCTTCCCCTTTGTGAAGACTTTTCTTACCTCCCAGGCAGAATGATCTCTACTTCCTTTGTGCTATCACTGTAGCTAATTCGTACCTCTTTATTATAACAATAAGTGCAGTGTCTTGCAATTATTTGTTTACATATTCACCTCTACACTTAGCCTCTAAGCATCTTGACAGCAAAGAAAATATCTTGTTTGTTTTTGTCTGCATGACATATAGAAAGTACTAAAAAAGAAACGTGATGAAGAGCAAATTGTTTTCTTTGCTTTCTCATAGCAATTCAGTGTCTTGCAATTATTTATTTACATAACCCACTTCACTTTTAGTCTAAGTATCTTGAGGGCAGAGACTAAACCTTAAATATTTTTATCTGCCAAGCATATGAATAAACAAACAGATGAGTTAACTTGGGAAACTGACTATCAATAATAATGTTTATATCTGCAATTACCATTAAATTTTCCCAACATAAATAATGCATTACTTGAAAAAGATATATCAAGAATGTTGCTCAGTGAACATTATTCACTAAGGTGATTTTGAAAAGATAATAATAACCTGCTCCCCGTACCCCCATAGAACATTAGCAGATAATGATCTGGAGGAGATGTGGTACTATATATACTGGATATAATCAACAAATGAATTAAAGTGAGACTTTAGTGACTTTTCTTTGGCCAGGCCATCACACTGAGGGTTTGAGAGAGATTTGAGTCCTGAAAAGTCAACCCATCTTCATGTCTTGGCAATCTATAAAAGACACTTACAAAACACCAGATGCCCCTGATTTAAGAGAAGATTCAAGAAGAACACTTCGTAAGACCTTCCTTCTTCTCACCAGGACTCAGCTCTAGAACATTGTTATTCCACAAAGCTCCAAGGCTCCCAGCTTCCTGTCCTTATATATGGGTCCTGTCCAAGGAGGGCATCACCTTTAACAACTAAAAGCAAGCAACAAACACTCTAAGCATTAACGTCTCTCTTTTTAAGTTCATTTTCATTAGTATTCCTATTCTAATAGTTCACAATTCGAACCTATCCAAACCTCTATGCCACTGGCAATCCGTCATATCGTCAGGTCTATTCCATACATTATTCAACTTTGAGTTCACAGTTTCCCACTATGGTAGGTCTCTTGGATGCACTCTCAATTCCCTGGACGATGGGTCAGTAAACTAAGGCCCTCATGAGAAATCATCTACTGATTGTTTTTAAAAGTAATGTTTAATTGGAACACAACTACTCTCCTTAGTTTATGTATAGTTTATGACTGCTTTTGTGCTATAATGGCAAGCTGAGTAGTTGTGACAGAAACTGTATGGCCCATAAAACAAGTCTAAAATAATTACTGTCCAAGATACTCTCTCTGTCACATTCACTTGGAAGAACTCATTTTCCATTTATTTCTAGTCTGCTCATGAGTAGCAGAATAAACTGAACAAAAATTCACACCTAAGCTGAATATGCTCAATTTAAATTTATGACCACAATTTTCAAGCCAGCCTTCAACACTGTCCAAAAAGTCACTTTTAATTCTTTAGTCAATTAATTCTTCCATTCTTTGAAATTACTATTTTACATTTTCTCTTTACTCACATCTCTATTTACCCTTTTTTTCTTCTTTTCTTAGGATAGTGACTTCTCATTTCACTTAAACAAATAATAACTATTAGGAAAAGAGCTACCCTGTCTACCTACCGACAAATCTACCAACCTGTTGACATCTCTGCCCATTTTTTCTGTATACCCTTTACTTGCAATGCTTAAACTATGTCTACTCCTGAGGGCAACGCAACATGTGTGTTGAATCTTTTCTACTCAAGGACTTAGATCCTGTAATTAGTTCTTCTCTTTCCCGTTTTATCAATTTATCTTTCTGTACTAGATCATAATCATCAACAAACATACTGTAATAATTCTCCTAAAAAATGCTCTTTCAAGAATCCTCATTTTCTTCAGCCTCAGCCCCAGTTCCCTGTTGCCTTTGTAAGCATCAATCTAGAAAACATTGGCTCTATAGACTATCTACACCTCACCTTGTATTCTCTCTTCAGTCTTCTCCACTCCAGCTTTACGCATGCCTCCAGACTGAAAACATAATTGTCAAGGTCACAAGGTCATTGTGCTCAACCTCTCAGGAGCATACGATACAAGGATTACTCTTTTCCCCCTGAAACACTGTCTTCTTCTGGTCTTCAGGGCATTTGAACTTTCTGGTGTTCTTCCTTCCTCCCCTCCTCCCTGTTCCCCCTTGGTCTCTGTGGCTGGCTCCTCTTCTCCCCAGTGGCTAAATTGTGGGAGGTCTCAGAGTTCTGTGCTCAGTCCTCAGACCTCTTCCTTATTTACACTCATTTTCTATTGGGTCTTGACCCATCATTGCATAGATTTAAATACCATCTACATTCTGACATTTACTAAAGTTTTATCTCCAGCCCAGACCACTTTTCTGAACTCTATGTCAACTTCATTAATAGACATTTCAAACAAGCCATGCAAAGCTCCTCCCATGTTCCCTCCCAAGTCTCTGTTTCCATAAATAACTCCATTCTTCCAGTTTTAATCCTAGACCCACTATCTCTCCCTTATTATCCAGTTAATCAGCATATCTTATCAGCTCTTACTTTGAATACACCTTGCCACTTCTGTCTCTATTTCCTGGTCTAAGTCTCCATCATCATCTCCTGCTGGCTTTTCTTTGCTTCTAATCTTGTTCCTCATCTTCCCCTTTTTCCTTTCTTTCTCCCTGCTTTCAATTTTGTCCATAGCAGATGTTATTTCTGTGTTGTAAACTTTTCTGTAGCTTTCCATGATGCAAAGAAAATGCAAACCCCTTCACATGATCCAGAATGCCCTCTATGATCTGACTTTGGTCAGTGTCTCTGACCTCACTAAGAGGGGGCCTCACTTGCTCCATCTTAGCCTCATTGGTGTTTTTACTATTCCTTTGATATTAGTTCTTTCCGCTCAAGGTGGTCATACTTCCTGTTCCCTTGGCTTGGGACACCCCTCCCAAGACCCTCTTCATGTGAGTTACTACCTTACCGTATTCTGTTTCAATGTCACTTCTTCAGAGAAATCTCTGACCACCAGTTTCTCTTCTGCCAGGTCATCCTCTGCCCAACTATTTTTTTTTAAGATTTTATTTATTTATTTTTAGAGAGAGAGGAAGGGAGGGAGAAAGAGAGGGAAGGAAACCTGGATCAGTTGCCTCTTGTGTGCAATCTGTCCAGAGACCAAACCTGCAACCCAGGCCTGTGCCCTGATGGGAATCAGTGAACTTTTGCTTTGTGGGACGATGCCCAACTGACTGAGCCATGCCAGTCAGGGCTCCACCCACCTACTCTGTTGTGTTTATAGAGCATTTATCACCATGCCCATAGCATTACACATTTACTTTTTTTGTCTTTGTTTTTAAAAATGTTTTTAATGTGAAATCTAACACACAGAGAAGTTAAACTTTTATGTAATCACTACTAGGTAACATAAAAGAATATTGCCCAGAAAACACCTGCATTCACCTTCCTGATAACTACCCCCTAGGTAACCACTTTCCTAACTTCTATTGTAATACTTTCTTTGCTTTTATTTATAGCTTAATCAACTAAGTAGGAATGTCTAAACACATCTGGATCTTCCCGTCAGAATACACGCCTTATGAAGATGGTGACTGTTTAACCACCACTGCATCCTGCGGCCTAGAATAGTGCCTAACACTTACTAAGCTTACAGTAGCTACTTTTTTTTGAATAAATAAACAAACTTGTTTATATCTGATTCTGTGTCCTTGTAATCATAAGAAGAATGAACTTCTACAAATTTAAAAATAAGCAGGGGAAGAAATTATTTCTCTCTGTAAAACATTGAAATATAGTTTTAGAATGACTTGATGTTCTAGAGAAGGCCCATTAAATCTCTACCTTTCACTTTTGTTGAGGCCCTCATGATGTGTCAGAGGCCTCTTTTCTGGTTAAATTTGTATATCATAGGAGTAGACCACGGCTTATATTAGGAAGAAAAAAAGAAGGGCAGTTAAAGGCAAATGAACTGACTTTCACAACCTCAAGGAGTGAAGGGAATGGTAAACATTCTGGATATGTTTGGCTGCCATAAGAGAGACTTAATTTTGGTGATTTCCCCAGCTCTACATTTTTATCACACCTGCCAAAAGTTTGAATGCATTTTTCTCTCAAATATCTATTGAGGGAGTGAAAGAGTCTGTGCAAAGACTAACTTTTACCAACTTCTAATTCATGGAGGTAGATTGCCCCCAGAAGAAGCCTCATAGGTCATACTTTGCCATGTATACAGCAAACATTCTAAATACTCTTCCTCTTCTATTTCTGATGAACATGTAATTGCATTTAACAAAAAATGTAAACTCATAGTTTGAATAAAATTAGCTTTTAATAAATACTTATTGTGCTATAAGAAAAAAAATAACATATTCAGAAGAGGAAAGAAAAAACTGCCCATCTGAAGAAAAGCACATGCAAATTATTCATATTCAAGAATTCAGTCTCAAAATACAGTTGAAGAACCAACATATACATTTGATTATCTCATATTGCTATACTTAGGCTGTCCTTTGTATTCTTTTCCTGCACCGATACCCTTCCTGATTATAATTCTGATATACAAAACAATCTCACTACTTCTACATTAACAGTGTCATAGCCGCAGCCAGTACAAGGTCAACAGGAAATGAACTACAGTTCTGATCTTATCCTAACAGGAAAGAGATATGTTTACAACTTCCCAGTAGGAAATCAGATCTATTTCTCTGAGTAGCTTGAAAAGATGATGGTAGATCTTTTCTTTCTCTATTAACTTAATATAAAAATAGGGGTAACTCAGAGTTAAATAAACAGGAATAGACTTCTACTGTCAATCAAAATATATGCCAAACTTACTTCTATTTTCAGTTGCATGAAAATCAGTTTCATTACTGAAACTGTTTATAATTTTCTTTCCTCATTTCCTAAATCTGAAAGAAAAACATCAGGTTACAACTTTTATCATATCACTTCATTTGAAAAATTATCTTGTTATAATTTTCCCCCAACTGTCCTCATCCAACTGATCCCCATCTCATTTTTAGCTGAAAGGTGACATATGAAATAAATGATATGCTGTATTTACTTGAAAAACTGAGCATAAATTGATTTATACAAGCATGATTCCTTAAATCAAATTTCTAGGCTCAGAAACCTCTTGTTTCATTTACAGAGGTAGCCTCAGATTAATTTTCCTCAGAGATACATTCTGTTGCTTAGCAAGCTGAAAAATGTATTCTAGATGACTAATGTTTCTGCACTATTTTTCCCTAAGCAACATAAAATGGACTTCACATTAGAAAGAGCCTGATTTACTGACACAGCTCTCTCTCAGTAGGGGGCATTGCCAAGTGACTCCATATGTGCTGTCTTTAAGATGCTCCTGTTAGGAGGCTTTTATCAAAACAATGTGTAAACCAGTTACACTCATGGGGGAGTTAATGGATAGAGAGAGAAACCATGAATAGATGCCCAAGGCTGGCCTGGGCTCCTATTAGAACATCTATGAATTCTTCAGCTAAAAAATTTTTTTCCATCCTGGAGAGATGATCATATGGTTTGTGGTAAGTATGGGGCTGAAATTTTAACAATGGAGAAGAGAAAGACTCAGCTGAGATAATTGTATTACATATTGGACACTTATTCAGTGGACACAGAAAAAAGAAATTGACAGACCCTGTGTTGCTGGATTCCATAGGGAATAGGAAAAGGGTGAAGGAAGAGAAATGGGGTTGCTTTTATATCTTCATTTAAATGTGTCTATACCTGTTTCCCACCTATCTATCTATCTATCTATCTATCTATCTATCTATCTATCTATCATCTCTATCTATCTATTATCATCATCTATTTATCTGTTAAAGAGAGTGTACACCAGTAAGACTTAATTATTCAGGAATGTCTTTGGAGAATACATAACTAGAAAAAAATTTCTCCACTCAGTGCTTGCATTCTTAAATATATAACTATATATGTATATATGTATACACACACACACACACATATATATTACTAGATAATAAATTTGTTGTTTGAAGTATAAGCCAAACTCTTTTCAGCTCTACTGCTAAATGTATTTTTGGAAGAAAAAAATTAAAATTTAATTGCCTTCAATCTCCAAATTATTCTCCTGTTGTTATTATGTTCTTGCATAAGACCCTTGCTATGTCCTCTAACTTCACACCTTCTGTAAGGTAAGAGGAACTCCAAAGTTTTCCTAGTTCACTGAGTGCATTAGCCATTAGCGGTAGCTAAGGCTTTGATTAAATGATACAGTAAGATCTTCTAGAAACTCATATGTGATCTCTTCATATGGGTAGCTCCTTGGAAGTACTTACACAATTAACACAAAGTTTGGGAAGAGTCATTAGAATCATATCTTCCTATTTGGTTCCATAAATCAAGGGAAGAATGGAGGCCACCAAATACAAATAATGGCTGTATTTAATGCATTATATTAAATGGCATATTTTTCTTAAATAACACTACATCATAGATGACTCATATAAATCACTTTTTCTCTTGATCTTATGAATGTTCCCCAACTGTCCTCATTATCTTGCTTCTCCAATTCATTTTATGCAATCTCACTAGATTAAGAAAATCTTTGAGAGAAAGAACCGTATGAAAGTTTTCTTGTGTTGCCAGCGTTTAGGATACATTGTAGGAACTTGGCAATATTTGTTGAATAAAAGAACTAATAAGCATATGTGGCAGTAAATGTCATAAACCAGTCACTGCTTATGTCTAAGACTAATTTTAAAAATACTCTTGCAACCTGGTCAGGTTTCTTAGTTGGTTGGAGTATCACCCTGTACACCAAAAGTTTGTGGTTTGATCCCGGTCAGGGCACATACCTAGGTTGTGGGTTCAATCCCCTGTCAGAGTGTGTTGGGAGGCAGCTGATTGATGTTTCTCTTTCTCTCTCTCTTTTCCTCACTCCCTCTCTCTCAAATCAATAAACATATCTCCTTAGGTGAGGACTAAAAAATACTCTTTCAATAGATTCCTCCATTGTCTACCAAGCAAAGTGTTTCTTTCTCTGCATCCAAGAGGGTCCATGCCTTGGCACATCCAGTACCAATCAGGTCTGATCAGCTGGGTTCCTATACCATGAGTCCTGCCATATTAATGTGCACACCCTATCCAAGGTGTGCTCCATGCTCTTCTGCTTTCCTACTGCTGGTCCTGCCATTATCTTGACGATCTTCCTCCTTAACATTCCCCATCTATTCTTCCAAGGCTGTGATGAATCACTAAATATAAGGAGACATTATTGTGGCAAGCATATAATGTTAATACAAACAGCAGTGTTCACCAGTAAGATTTGCTAAAGATGTGTTCTCTGTTTCCATAGGTAATAAACTGTGCCTTTAGGGGGTGGGAACCCAGTATTTTTACAAATAATGCACTTCATCTTTTTAAAATAAAGCTAGATAAAAAATATGGTACCTAAAGAGATGATTTATTAATTCAGAAAATCCCACTTTGCAGTAGCTTTTAGTCTTAAGAATAATATAAAATATTTCACATTTTATATTTTATGTATCTTTATGGTTCCATTGCTATATTTCTTTCTCTAGTACATTTATAATGATACTACAAGAAAGTCATCACCAAAATATAAAGTTATATTCGTAAATAAGGCTCCTAATGTTTCAAGAAGCCTTTGTACTTGATTATTTTGAATCAGAAACATAGATAATAATGAAGCATGAACAAAGGTCAAAAATATTTTAAATGAATGAAATACTAGCAGATATAAAATTGCTTTACTTGTGTACTTAATTTATATCTTTTAGAGTTAACTAAGGAAAATTAAATGAATAATTTATTTCCATTTATAATTACTTACTAGGCTTTGAGAGACAGAGTTTACTGTATTCCCAATAATTTTTTTCTGTGACTTCTTTTATAAGAACAAACATTTTAATAATTCCAAGAGTAAGTATAAATCTGAATTTTGAAGGGTTCAGTTGCAGTTCAGGATCTGGAAGATGAAGTGTTTAAATGAGCCTTGAGCTTTGTGTACCACATGTGCTTCTTCTGTCCTTTTGCCGATAATACTCAGAACAAATAAAACCAGCTGTGTAAATGAAAAATTCAAATTTGGAATGTTTTGAGCAGCCACAAGTACCAAAGAGCCAGCTGCAAGTCTCTATTCCTTCTGTTACTAAATACAAGCAAACTGCCACTAAAACTTCCTAAGTGCCTGACTCAGGACATTCATGATTTATGACATAAATTAATATGACCCAAAGGTTATTCCCCAGCAAAACTAAAAGATATCAGAGAATAATATGATAGATAGATAGATAGATATAGTGGATTATGTGTCTAATATTATCCTAAGAAATTCACTAAACTATCAAGAACAAAGCATTACATATTTATTTATTATCCATGTATACCAATATGTGTATATAAAGTATTTTGAATGCGTTATGTAAGATTGGCCTAGGAAGTGTAATAATTGTATACTTGCTAAATTGCAAGTTTTATTCATTAAATTTTAGCTAAATATCTGGTTATCACAGTAAAGATACAGTTAACTTGATTAGTATTGTCATTACAGAATGATGTCATTTTCCTATAAAATGTAGAAATTTTGAGAGATTAGTCTATATACTCCTATATTTGAGAAAGTCTGTATACAAAGTCACTCTTTAAAAGTGGATGTCCTGATAACCACGGAGAAACAGGAAAGGCCGCTACATCACAATGTGACCGGTAGGGAGTGCGGAGACGCGGAAGGGCTGGCTGGGCTCACTTGGGTGGCAGCTGAAGGGACTGAGAAATAGCTCAGCAGCCAGGGGTTCCCCCTGAGAAGGGCAAGGTCTAAACCCCCAGCTGAGCTTTCCAGCCTACAGAAACAGAGTGGAAAGTAAAATAGTATCCAGCTGTGAAAAGTGAAAAGCCACAGGGTTACTTGCTAGCCAGAGAGAAACAGTGGGAGGAAAAGAGCTCTTAAGCGGATCACATATGAAAATATTCTGCCCCCACTTACCCTGGGTTCAAGAAGAAGGAAGGCAGAGAGGACTGGAGATGCTTGGGGAGAGTTTGGTGTGGTGGCTTTGAGGGGAGAACTGGGGATGCAGCCAACTGGATCCCAGTGCTGACTCATCCCCAGTGCTGCAGGCAGACCATTCCCCTGCTCCCTCCAAGTGGCGTCAGTCTGAGGGGAAGCAAAAGCCCTGCCTACAGGAATTAAGCTGCCATACCCACGGTCCTTAAACCTGATGGCTAATCACAGATTGAATAGATTAACAACTAAAGAAGTCAGACAAAGGCAGTAGATCCCTGGAAGTCTCCAACAGGCTGCCTAGGCCCAGACTGGTACAGGATCTGATGCCACCAGGGGCAGATCCAGGAAGTGCAGATCATTCTAAGAAGCACCAACAAACAATAGGAGTCACAAAAAGGGGGAGACAGAGAAACAACCAACCCCCCATCGAAAGGAAAGGTAGAATCCCCAGAAAGAGTGCTAAATGAAATAGAGGGGAGCAAACTATCAGATATGGAATTGAAAGCATGGATTATGGAGAAGCTTAATGAACTCATCAGAAACTACAAGGAACTCCATAAAAACTACAAGGAACTTACTGAGAATTACACCAGCATGAAAAAGGACATGGAAGCTATCAATAAGAGCCAGGAGGAAATGAAGAGTACGATCTCTGAATTGAAGAACACAGTAGAAGGAATTAAAAGCAGGCTAGAGGAAGCACAAGATTGGATCAGCGAGCTGGAAGACAATGTAGACAAAAACTCCCAGACAGTGTGACAAAATGAAAAAAGACTGAACAAGACTGAAGAGGCTCTAAGACAGCTGCAAGACAACATGAAACGTAATAATATCCGTATCATAGGAATTCCAGAAGGAGAAGAAGAAGAGCAAGGGATAGAAAACCTCTTTGAAAAACTAATGACAGAAAACTTCCCTAACATGAGGAGAGAAAGAGTCACGCAAGTCCAGGAAGCACAGAGGGTCCCAATGAAGATGAACCCCAACAGGTCCACTTCAAGACACATCATCATTAAAATGGCAACATTCAAAGACAAAGACAGAATCCTAAAGGCAGCAAGAGAGAAACAACTAATAACATACGAGGGAACTCCAATAAGGCTTTCATCAGATTTCTCAGCAGAAACACTACAAGCCAGAAGGGAATGGCAAAAAATATTCCAAGCAATGAAAAACAAAGGCCTACAACCAAGAATACTCTACCCAGCAAGACTCTCATTCAAAATGGAAGGTGAAATAAGGAGTTTCCAAGACAAAAGAAGGCTAAAAGAATACATCTCCACCAAACCAGCATTGCAAGAAATGTTAAAGGGTCTGCTTTAAGAAGATGAAGAAACAGAGAGAGACAGAGAGGAACATAAATACAAAGGGGGAAAATGACAATGAATAAGTACTGAAAGAAAGAAGAAACTTCTACCATTTGCAACAACATGGTTGGAAATAGAGAGAATTATGCTTAGTGGAATAAGCCAGGCAACGAAAGAAAAATGCCTTATGCTATCACCTATTACAAGAAACTAATGAACAACACAAACAAATAAGCAAAATTGAACCAGAGGTATGTAAACAAGGAATAAACTAACAGTAACAAAGGGGGAGATGGGAAGGAGAGAAGGGGGTAAGAAGGGGAAGGGTCTAGTCAAAGAACATGTATAAATGACCCATGGACATGGACTACTGGGTGGGGACTGAATGAGGGGGAAGGGGGGCAGGGTGCAGGGAAGCAAGAAGGGGAAAAAAGTGGGACAACTAATGGAAAAAAAATTGTTAGTGGAGGAAAAAATAAAAATATAAAGAATGGAAGTGCAAGTTCAGTCAATATTGGAAGGTCAAGGATTTTCCTGCACACTGTATATTTTTCTCCCTATCTGATCCCTCCAGAGTTTGGCATTCTAAACAAGTAAGTAATGACATAAGTTTCTTTGCATAAAACTAATAAGACCAGTTGTTAATAGAGGTTTTTTTTTTTTTTTTTTTAACTGAGACTGACTGAAATGTCGTGCCTAAAGGAAACATGCTTGGGCTTTGGTTGTTACCAAAAAGCCCTGAGGAACTAGGATTGACTTTCAAAGGTAATAAAAGTCCACGAGATAAAAGGCCTGGTACCTTGGATGTACGCGTGGTCCATGGCAATTTTTCGAGGGAAGGAATGAAGGTTGTTTTCCTGAAAGATGACTAGATGGGACCTTAAGGCACAATGGAAAGCCAGAAGGACTTGGAAAAGACAGGTGTTTACAGGCAAGGCTGAATGCCAGGTATGTGGTTCTGCTTCTGTGCCTTGAAGGGCAGACTGAAGGTCACCCTAAATGTTCCTTGTGTAAGTTCCAGCAAAGCAAAACTAAAGATCATAAGTGATCATTTGCTGCTCTTGTTGTGTTTATGCAAATGAACAGGATAAATTAAAAATGGACTTAATGCAGTCCCTTTAATGACAAGGAGCGTCATCTTAGGGAGAAAAATCGTGATTCAAGGAAAATCACAATGCTCAGTGGTAACTATAAAGTAGTGCAGCTAACTGTCTTTAAAATTTCTTTTCATTTAAAATTTGTTTTCATTTGAAAGTTAAACTATGTCAGTGGCATTATCAAAGATGTTTAATTTACAGGCAAGAAAAATGTCAGATGCCTTGCAACTGGATGTCTTTCTGATAAGACAGTCCTACAGATTTAGAGACTTGTATGTGGGTTATGTTACATAAATTAACATGTGTTTTCTGTTTTCAAAGGGCATAAGCCTACAATCTCATTACCTGAGTGATTGTCTGTATGTGTAGGCCTCACCTAATCCTGTCTGCATTGCTCCCTCCTGAGACTCAACGGTTTGGCTGAACTAAGTGGCTGGGTTAGTGAAGAATGGGGTGGTCTGTGGGCTTCACTTTAAAACTGGTTTCTCTTTTCTATCCTAAAGGCTTGGACAGAAAGAGCCCAGAGGCCCGAGAAGGGGGGAAACCTAAAATATTTCCCTCATCCCAAACTAAGTATCATGGCCAAAAGTGTTTTGGACAGGTGAGATGTACCTGGCACACTTTCCTCCAAAGAAGCCTTTCTTTTCCCTAATGTGGGACATTGAAAAATTAATACCTGTCTTTTGTCATCTATTGGTTATGGATTGAATGATGTCCTTTAACCCTGTTGCCAAATCTGTTGCCTCCAGAATACAACAAGTATGCCAGCCTCTTAAGTCAAGCATGCCGTTGTCTGGGGACAACCAACCAACCTGGAGTCTGCACGATCCTTCTCCATGTGGGAAAGCCACCCTCCCCTCCACACCCGGACTCTTATTAGGGATTTCTGGACCCAAGGATAGGTAGGACGACGACCATGTCCAGCTTGAAGCAGCTAGAGGAGCTTGAGACCTTTGCCCATTGTCCTTTATAAGATTATAAAGGGTCTTAAGTCTGAGAGAGAGGGATTGTTATTTTTTATTGTTAAAATAATTAATTAATTATTTAGAAAAAAGAAGAAGAAGAATATAGGAAAGGGTGAGGCAAGAGAGCTTGTATGTACGACCCATGGGCATGGACTTGGGGGGGATTGTTGGGGGAGGGGGGTGCTGGGTGGAGGGGAGCAAAGGGGAAAAAATTGGAACTATTGTAACAATATAATCAATAAAATATACTTAAAAATTAAAAATAAAAATAGAAAAAAAAAGTGGATGTCCTGTCATGGCAGAGGTGTGGGTTACTTGGGTGTCGCCATTTGTCAAAATAAGCTCTAGTGCAGCATGGGTCCATTTCCAGTTGACACAATGATGTATTAAGCCAATCCAGGAGAAGCCCAAGGTTTTCCCTCCCCTATCAATACCCTGTGAGACCACAGGTGTGAGTTAAGGGAGGCAGCTTCCAGGCCTGCTTGATCCCGTGACAAAGCCCAGCTCATGAAGGGGGAACTGGTCATACTGTCACCTGATATTCCCACTCTGAAGTGCTCAGTCACTACTAGGGCCCAGGAGCACATGGGAGTTGCTGTCCCAACAGTTCCCTCCCTAGTTTAGACAGCAGGGCCTCACACACTCCGCAACTCCAGGGATCTGAGCTGCAAGCAACTCTTTACTTGGGGACTGCCACACACAGGTCCTCTAGCACTCCTGGATCTGCTGGGCCAAATGGCATGAGTGGCAGGACTTAGATCTATAGCAGACTTATCTTTTTCCTTGGGCCTCATTCAAAGCAGGCAGCCTTCCCAGATCATCTGATTAATGGGATGGAGTGGAAGTCTCAAGTATGGTGTAGGTTGCCGACAAATACAAGTGATAGAGGTACAAGATGCAATATCTTGTCCTTCATCCTAAGGGAATGACCTGGCCTGTCCAGACCATTACAGCCCCTTAACTTTACAATGTGGCAGGCACTCTATATTTGTAAGGTTTATCTCCTACTCTTTGGCACTCTGTCACTTACTAGGACACTCAGAGTACTTGCCTCATCCTATTTACCAGCTGTCATCAACACACTGTCATCAGTATAGGGGACCAGCATGTTGGTCTACAGGAAGTCAAAGCTTTGAGGTACCTAGAAGCTGAATTTTTAAATCCATTATACAGGCCAAACAAAGAACAGTCTATAACATCTCCTACCTGTCATTGTATATCTTTTTTTTTCACCTGGCATTATTCATAAACCTTTTCTCATGTCATTTACTATTCTTTTACAAACAATTTTATATGGCTGCATACTAATCCATTACATAGCTATGTGATATTCAATAAACTATTTTCTAATTACTAGATATTTAAATGTTTAAAATGTTTGTTTTAAATAATGTTGTGATAAAGTTTTGCTTATAACTGATTTCATCTATATTTCCTTAGAAAATTTCTAGACATGGAGTTACTGAACTGGAGAATGAACCCTGGATTCTTACTAATAGAATGTTCTTTGGAGATGGTGTGCTCGTTAATATCTCACCAGTCATGTGGTAGAGGACTCATTTCCCACACTCTAGCTAGCACTATGTTCACATCTCTTTTAACCTTTTAAAATTTGAATCTTAAAGTTTCTCTTTATTATTATTCTAATGTCTATTTCATTGTGATATTAAGTTGAATATTTTCATGTGCTTATTGGAAATGTTTATTCTTCCAAAACTCGCAGAAGAGAGAGCATAATTCCCTGCCATATTATTTCATGTTCTTACAAGGTATTGACTCTTCCTCACCTTTAACTCTGTGTCAGTCCCCATATAATTTGATACTCTAACTTTTTATTGTATCTTCAACAGAAATGAGAATTGCTTCCTTTGACCCAACAAAATATTTGAGATATTCTTTCAGTAACTACTCTATAAATTGTTTTATTGTACTAATTTGATAGGATGAGTGCCTTTTCTTTGCTGCTTCCTTATTCTTATACATCCAGCCTAATAGGCACTACCTGGTTTGATGCCCCCAAGGAGTTCATGGAATGATCATTCTGGGATGGCAGAACTGGGAACAGTAGGCAGATAAAAGGAGATAATTCCAACGCTTTTCCTTACTCAGATGTAGATGCACACCAATGCTTAATTAACAATAGTTTAGTTATTCCTTTGTTTTTCTCTAAATTCCCTCAAAGTTTTACTGTTTCTCTTCAATTGTAGAAGTAAAAATTGAAGGATGCTGCATTCAATGAAATGAATGAATCTTGCAAACATAGTGTTCAGTAAAGGAAGTTACTCACACAAAAATGTGCATACTACATTTATAAGAATTTCCACTCACATAAAGTTCAAGAACAGGAAAACTAATTTATAATGACATATGTAAAAATAGTGGTTACCTTTGGCTAGGGTGGGGGAGTATTGACTGGAAGGGTTGTGAGGGAGTCTTCAGGGACGCTAGAAACATCTTGTTATTTGATCTGGATGAAGGGTGTATGTAATTCATGCTGTATACACATATGAAAGTTTAAGGTTTGTGCACTTTAAAAAATTAATTTATTGTTTTTTCTACTGGAGTTGTCCCACTTTCCCCCCCATTGTTCCCCCCAAGCCCACAATATCTCTGCACTTGATAGTATACCTCAATCAATATTTAAATGAAAGGGAATAAATAATGTGCTCTAATACGAGTCTTCGGTTAAGCAAGCACTAAGGAATTTTATGGCTTTATTTTTCTTTTTCTATATGTATATCTCTGTAATTGAATAGCATATTTTTTTGGTCTTACTTTCATTTTGATATTATTATCTTCCTGCAGGTAAAGTTCAGGAAAGGTCATTTTCAAATGGAATTTTTAGGAGTCATAGGACCTATAAACTAAACTTTTGTAGACTTTTTCTCAATAAAAACAAATATTTTACAGTAAATCTTATATATGTGCCCATTTTTTATTAGTTTAGCATTAGTAAGTCAATATGAACTTGCCACTTTAATATTAATTAACAAGATTTGTAACCTTACCAAATAATTTATGAAGAAAATTGTCTTGAGAGAAGAAGAAAGCAAGACTGTGAATCACTGTAATTATAACTACCAAATTTATGGTTTTTAAGAACTCTGAAAATTTTAAAGTATTTTTCTCACCTACTACATATGTAGTTTCCTCCCACTCTCAAAAAATAAGGGGTAATAATCTTTGCTTACATCTTATTCCTTTTTCCAAGAAAGAAAATATTGCCTGTTATTCTTTTTATAAGGAAAAGAAATTTTAGCCCATATCAATACACATGGCACACCAGAAAACTCTTCACTTAAGATATAAGAAATATTTTAAAGGAACCATTTTGAAATGAACATATGAATCTCTAAAGACTATATGTCTGGTTATAGTTCCCAGGTATGAATGGAACCAACATATCAAAATATCTAATTGATATTTTTCTATAAAACTTATACTATGATTATACATTCTTCTTGAATTGTTCCTATAAATAAATCTCAACAGCCATTTGGGAAAACTTGATTTTTTTCTTCCCAGAAATATTTAAAAAGAGTCAATTCTAAAATGCTTGCTTGGGGACCTTGTATGGGATGTTTACATATGAAGCCAGTGGGAAATTGTTCTGAAATTGCCTTTACTACTTTGCATGACTAAGAATGCACCTTTTCCTCTATAGTCCTCATTAAATCCTAAACTAATTTATAAATGTAATGGAATCCCTTAGGAGATTTTTAGAAACTGAAACAGATTCTGAAATTCAACCCAAATAATATATGCTCAAGAAGTGAAGTGGTTTTTTTTTTTTTTTTTTTTTTTTTTAAATGTAAGATAGTCCCTGGCCAGGTGGCTCAGTTTGCTGGTGCATATACCAAAATGTGTGGGTTCGACCCCTGGTCAGGGCACATACCTGGGTTGCAGGTTCGATCTCCAGTAGGGATGGGGATGGGAGCAACTGATTGACATTTCTCTCTCATACCTCCCTCTCTGTCTCTCTCTCCCTCCTCTCTCTCTCTTTCTCTCTCTCTCTCCTCCTCTATTTCTCTCTCATTCTCTCTAAAAGCAATAAACATATTTTCTGGTGAGGATTAAAAAAACATGAGGTAGGGATTTGTCTATCAGATACTGAATCTTGAACTTGTAATTGCCAGCCACCATTTATTGAACATTTACTGTGGCCACCTGGCTACTGAACTGCAGCAGCAGTGACCACTGTAAGTCCCAGTAGAGGAACACATCTTGGATGGACCAGCCAGTCACCTGACAGCAGGTTAGTGTGCCTCTTGTGGAGAAGCAGCAATTTTCCTGCAGTGGAATACACACCGGTATCACAGGTATTCTGTACCTGTTATTATTTTTATGTCCTGATTCTGCCAGTACCACTATCATTGATTTGCTTAAGACTTTATTCTCTATAGTAGTATCCCACACATTATTTTGACCAAGGAATTAACTACCTCAATAGCTATAAGATGCTGGTTAATATTCATGTGATTTACCAGTTTTACTGTATATCCTGTGACCCAAAACATATTATTGATAGGGTGACCATATGTCCTGATTTGTCCAAGATGGCTTGGTCTATGACTGTTGTTCCAGAATAATTATTCAGATTGGTCCCTTTTGTTCTTAAGATGTCCTGCTTTGGATGATACATTGCATGGTCATTCTACCTGTTGACGTTTAAGTTACAGCTTTACCTGGGAAGCCACCCTTGCAAATTAGTGGTGCTATCCTGTAGGATTCAGTATTAGGTCTGAACTCATCTCCATGTGTGGTGCTGCTCTTCCTAAAACTAGGACTCGGTGGTGCAGGAACCAGTGGATGTAAGGGGGAGTGGCATCTCTCACTATTATACTTAATAACCTTCTTGTATAACTTTTATCCTTCCCATACCTAAGACTTAGGCTCTGCTGGTTGGAAATGTTTCCACTCCAACACTTAATGGCTTACATCTGTAATCATTATCTATTATGACTTCTTTGGGTAAAAAAAAAAAGGGGAGTTTTACGCTGGTCAATGAAGTTATAAGGCTTTTTCCATATTCAAGGAGAAGGGCCATAGATCTCACCTCTCAATGGGGGTGTATTAATAACTTAATGACACATTGAAAGATAAGCATGTGGAATGGACTATGTTGATGCAGCAATAAAATATAATTACTATAACACACATACTTGTTCCATTGACTTCAAAACTGAGACTCAGGGTTGCTGAATGGGCATGTGGTCACTGCACTCACACAGGGCCCCACACTAAGAGCCTCACCCTTGGTTTAATGCTCTGCTGTTGACTTATTAACAAGGGTACCACATTTCATTTTGCCTTGGGCTCTGCAAATTATTTAGTTGGTCATGCTGAGGTTGTTATCTCGTTATTTCAGACTATTCATTCACTGAACAAGCAGTTAAAAAAATAGGGTTGTGGAATGTACTGGGGTGATTAATTCTAGAGAAAATAAGGTTACTAATAAACTATAGAGGTGGATAGGAGATGTCTACTGGTACATGAAAAACTAAAGGATGCCTATAAAAGAAGTACTATCAAAGGAACATAGTCCTTAGCAACAAAATTTTCATCATCCCATAAAATGCTGACTGAAGGAAAAGGACTGGGTAGTAGAGGAGGCAAGACATATTATTAAATAAAACCTGGGGACTAGTTGCAGAAACAAGAACTATAGCATGTACTGTAATTGCATTTTAGTCCTTGTATTTTCATGCACATATTTATTAGCAATTATTTTTATTTATTTTCCCTTTATGCATTTGGGTGTGTATGTATATTTTTGTTATTGATTGTTGACTATACCATTTAGTAGATAAGCTACAGAATAAAAAGACAGGATTATGACAGAGGTAAAGAAAGAATGGACATGATTTTAACATTCTGGATCATGATGGCTGCAGTAATTAATGAGAACTAGGGTTAATCATTTGGGGGGAAGTGGTGAGCATATTTTCAATTGTGAGAGGGTTAATGGCATTAAATATTGCATAATAATTGCTATTTGTGTGTGCGTGTGTCTGTCTGTCTGTCTTAAGAGGTGAACTATTGTGAAAATTAGTCTTTTATTAGAGGTCAAGTAGCATATATGAGGGATTATATTTGAGGAAGTCCTTATCTTATGGGGCCCAACTTAGTTTTAACTATATAAGCTAAAGGTGCTAGATACTTGCTTTTCTGGATCCCTTGCAGATAAGGAGTGTGTACATAACACAGACCCTTGAGAGTCATGTATTGAATTGAAAGTCAGTGATATAATAAAAATTCATTCTGGTAATGGATTGTATGACTGACAATAGTTATATCCATAGTTTTCCAATCCTGTGGTATTGTTTTTGGTGCTATTTTTGGCCAAGGAGCACTAGCACTAATTCTTCAAACCTGTAGGTAAATCTGTAAGTTATTCCATATCCTTTTAATAATTTTTTTCCCTATTTTTAGCCAGTCAAATTTTGTTGCCTGAAAATAAGAACCCTGACTAATACATATGGCAAGGTGATTATAAAACATTAAGTGAAACGGGGAATTTTCAAAAAAAAATACAACATAATCCCATTTTTTAATGATAGGGGAAGGGAAATACCCATAGCACAATGGTTGGTTAGAATACACAAAAACTTCTGGTTTGTGGGACCATAGGTAGTTCTTTCTTTTCTTCATCTTCCTCTTTCTCCTCTTCTTCTTCTCTCGGTCTCTCTCTCTTCCTTATTCCCTCTTTTCTCATCCTTTTTTTTCTTCTTAAAATTTCTTTTCTGATATTCCTTTACTGTATATAGAATAGTTATTTGAAACATCTTTAATGATTATCAAATCATCAGGTAGGAAGAGGGCTTATATTTACAGATTTTTACACATTGTGGAGATGGAGAGGAACTCAGAAATTAATTATTCCAACAACCTTATTTATAACAGGGCAAGATAATCAGTACGAGAAAGGTTATTAACTCAAGTTCAAGGTGGAGTTAGTACAGAACACAGAACTTCATTCACTCAACAAACATGTATGTGCCAGGCACTATTCTAGGCATTGGTGGTAGAGTAATAAATGAGACAGAAAAGGTAACTGCTTGGCTGAAGCTTAAGGCCTACTGGGAGAGAAACACAAAACCAGTAAATGATATAATGTTATGTCATTATATCGTAAATGTTATAAACAAAAGGATTATGCATAGAATGATTTGTTCGGCAGATATGAAGTTAGAGGAGATTCTCTGTGACATTAACATTTTAGCTGAAAGCTGAAGGATAAGAAAGAGGTCGATAGGAGGAATCTGAGAATAGAATTGCAGGGATAATGAACAGTCAGTGTGAGGCACTGAAGTAGATATGAGTTCGGCATAATCAAAGATTGGTTAATGATATTGGAGCATTGGGTGGGATGGAGTGTGTTACAAGATGTGATTAGAGATGTAGAAAGTGACCAGAACATGCAGAACTTTTTGTGCTATGGTTAAAGCTAAAAAAGTATAAGTTGTAGCCATTGAAAGTTTTATTACAAGCTAGTATGATAAAAAAAATTAAGCAGGAAGATAAGTCTTCTGGATTGTATCAGAATCACCAGGAGAGCTTGTTAAAATAGAGTTTCTGATTCAATGTTTTTGGATTTGTGCTTCTAGAAATTTCCTAGATGCTGCTGATGCTGCTGTACCTGGGACCACACTCTGAGAACCACTGGTCTCATGCAGTATTCTCGGTGACAGACGAGGTGGCAGCTGTGAAGGTGAAAAGATCAAACAGATTGGGGATATGTTTTGGTTTTGAAAAAGCCGAATAGAACTGAGTTAGTAATTTGAAGTGGGGCAGTAAAATGATTTAATTCAAGGGGGTAAAGTGATGTCAATTACTGAGAGGGGGAAGACGGGGGTTGGGGGTGGGGAGATAGGCTGGGAAATTAAATCAGTAATTAGATGGTTTTTTTGTTGCATATTTCACTTTTGATTTTAAGTTTTATAGATAGAGATAACAAACAGAGAGTGGGTTTTATAAGTCTGCAACTCAGATGAGATGCTAGAGCTGAAGATAGAAATTTTAAAGTCATTAACATGTTGATAAGACTAGATGAGATTATAGAAAAAATGAAGCAGAGTAGACATTGGGCTCCAAAGCAAGCTCTGAAACACTGCACCATTTATAAGGGAGCAAAGGAAACTGGGAAAGAGTGCCCAGCAAAGCAGGAGCAAAAGTAGGAGTATGGGGCCATGAAATGCAACAGAGGGAAGGAAGCTGATCCGAGATGAATGAAGTGCATGAAGGTGCTAGTTGCTGCTGCAAATTCAGTAAAGAAGAGGGCCGGGCTGAGAAACGCCCATTTCGTTAGCAACCGGGGGCCGTGGGAGACCCCAGCAAGGTAGTTGCAGTGACCTGAAAATATCAGAAGTTGATTGTAGTGGGTGAAGAGTGACAAGGATATGAGAAACCAGAAGCAGAGAGTGTGGGCAAATGTAAGGAGTTTGGCTTTGGACAGACAGAAATGCAACAGGGTACCTGGAGGGCAATATGGATTAACCCAGGAAAGTGGGCTTGTTTGGTGGTGATTTTAACTTCAGGGGTTCCACACCAGGAGTAAGTGCTGATAGCAGGACCATCAAGAGGGGAGGAGATGAAGTTGCATGGGACAGGGCATCACTGTAGGGACCGCGCCCTTGGGCAGTTAGAGAAGTTGCCCAAGACAGGAGCTGGCAGGGTGCTCAGTGCAGCAGTTTACAGCTTTCCTGCTTTGCTTTCTTTTTTTTTTTTTTTTCATGTTCCTTCTTATATGTATCAAAACTCATACTGAACAATGAGTTCTGGGTTGCAAAAGAGGATTTATTTTTTGCACCTGTATGTTAGTCTTTGCCCACAAATTAAACAAAAACAAACACAAGTGCTACTGCTTTGCTTTCTTGCCAGCGAGAGATACGGGCATCTTCTTCCCGAACTTTAATCCTTTAGATTAAAAAGTATTTTCTATTTCATATACATCACTTTATATTAATCTATTTTTTGTATTCATTCATCTAGTTGATGTTAATCCCCTACATGAAAAGTCAATGAATATAACAAAACATTAATTGTCTTTGTTAAATAATTTGGGGAGCAATGGGAAGAAATGGATTGATTAGGAGATGGAAAAGAGGAAGGAAAAGAATATCACGATGAGAGGAGGCAAAACCAATGAAACTTGGACACGGCCATTGATTTTCAGAACCAGTAGGCACACTTGTTCTAATAAATAATAAAATAAGAACATTCTGAGTGACAGAATAAAATAAGATTCCTTTAAAATGTGTGTTTCATAATCAGGGTGGATGGGATTGGCATAAAATGTTTTACTTCCTCCATCTCAGAGAATAAACTATTTGTTTAAAAAGGTCCTATCATGCTTTATTTCTTAACTCTTTCATGATTTGTGAGTTCATTAATCTGAGTACAGAATTTAAACATCTAGTCAAGGGGGTAAAAACTGTGCATTTTAATTTAAAACATTCAGATAACTCAATTTAGTATTCAAAACAAACCAAAATGGCCTAGGGTTTGGGTGTTTCAATAACTTCCAAGTTTTTATACTATTAGCCATCTGCTTAGTCAGTACACAAATTGAACCAGGATTATGTGTACATTAAATATTTGTAGAAATCATATAGAAAACATTTTCTAGGAAAAAACCTTTTATACTTCCAGATATGCTACAGCACAGTTTTCCATTTTGTTGTCAGCTTCGTGTCTGTTCATGGTAATCACATGCTATTTACTTTGTTTTGGATGTAATCTACACAAGCTGATGGCTTTGACTGATCTGTTCAAAACATTGTCTATCCCTCTGTGGGAAGCCACCAGGAGCAAGGGGGCACTTACAGTTAAATATAATTTTTATTCATGAGCTCGCTCAGTCTTTGTTATTCTCTTGATTTAAATCTTTTTGTATGTGACAAGTTCAGAGGTTTAGTCTTGATAAGCATGTAAATATTTGGATATTTATTTAATTTTAAATGGAAATAAAATAAAAAAATTATTGTTCTTATTTTTAATTGATCTAACAGGTAATAATCTGTTCAAAATAATAACAACAATATATTAGATTACATATGCTTGTGTGTGTGTGTGTGTGTGTGTGTATACATATGGGTATGTCCAAAAAATATCCAGCCATGTACTATCAAAAATAAAGACATTTACTGAAGAAGATACAAGATACAGGAAACACTGTACATAGGACAATGATGCTTCAATCCCCTTCAAAGTAGGCACCTTTGGGCCTCACACAGTTTTCCCAGTGTCCTTTCCACTGTTCAAAACATGGCAAAATCCTTTGTTGGAATCTCTATCAGCAGCCCCCCTCCCCCGTAACCCCATGTCATATTTGTCATATTTTCCTGAATCTCACCAACAGTCTGAAATCTCTTCCCTTTCAAAGGTGATTTTAATTTTTGGAAAAGCCAGACGTCACAGGGCACCAAATCTGGGCTGTAGTGGGGCTGAGTCACCTGGGTCACCAGTCTTTGTTGATTGCAGCCTGTACACGTTCAACATTCTCAGGTGTCCTGTTCGTTGCAGACCTTTCAGAATGTGGATCACTTTCAACAGATTCTCGACCATCTTTGAAGCATCTGCGCTGCACTTTTATTTGTGTTGCACCAATTGCATCATCCTTAAAAGCCTTCTGAATCATCCAAATAGTTTCTGCGGAGGAAGGTTCAAGCTTAATGCAAAATTTGATGCAGATTCATTGCTCTACTCCCTCAGTCATTTTAAATGCGACAGCCACACAATACACGTGGTCACTTAATGGCATCCACTGCCCCCACAGACTAGTACAGTGAGGTCATCATTGTTCACCTGTGCACATTCCAGACACTCTCCTTGGCTGCCAGGTTACATCAATGTCTTGCAAACTGTTCTCATTATATTAACAACGGCTGGGCTTCTTCTGGACAGACCACAACATATATACATGTATGTGTGTGTGTGTGTGTGTATATATATAAAATATATATGCTCTTGTATGCTTATATGTAAGTGAAATGAATGACAACAATAATATAAGATGTGAAAGGGAAAAATTAGAATTATTTTGTTAATACAGGAAACACACTACACATGAAGTAGTACAGGGTTATTTGACAATGAATTTGGATTACTTGTAAATGTTCATTGCAAACTCTAGGGAAACTAATGCAACCACTGTGGAAAACAGTATGGAATTTCCTCAAAAAATTAAAAATGGAACTGCCTTATGACCGAAACCACTAATTCAAAAGAATATGTGCACCCCTGTGTTCACTGCATTGTTATTTATAATAGCTAAGATTTAGAATCAGACCAAGTGCCCATCTGTAGACGAGTGGATAAGAAACACTGTCATACATTTACAGAATGGAATACTACTAAGCCACAAAAAAGAAGGAAATTTTACCCTTTGCAATAGCATGGATGGACCTGGAGAGCATTTTGCTAAGTGAAATAAGCCAGAGAAAGACATGTACCATATGATTTCACTCATACATGGAATCTAATGAGTAAAATAAACTAATAGATAAAATGGAAACAGACTCATAGATATAGAGAACAGAATGACAGCTGTCAGAGGTGAGGGGGTTGAGGAGATAAGTGAAAAAGGTGAAGGGATTAAGAAAAAAACAAAACAAAACAAAACTCATAGACACAACAAAATGGTGATTACCAGAGAGAAAGGGGGTGGGGAAGAGGGTAATGGGGGGATAAATGGTGATGGAAGGAGATTTGACTTGGGGTGGCGAACACACAATACAATACACAGATGATGTATTATAGAACTGTACACCTGAAACCTATATAATTTTATTAACCAATGTCATCCCCAATAAATTCAATTTTTTAAAAGTTTGGTTATTTATTTAAACCTGTTGCATCTGCAAAATCTGGCCAGAATCTTTTGAGAGCAGCTGGTAGTTCTGGCTTTCTTTCATACTGTCAGCTTAGGCAAAGTGTTTATCTCTTGACATTTTATCATTTCGGCTTTGAGCCCTGACAGCAAAGGAGACATGCAGGTACTGAGGAAACATCCACATTTGGAGAGAGGAAAGAAGAGCTGCACTTTTGGCATTGCCTATTGGTGACATCAATGAATGCACAGAGATGAAGGGATGGCTCTGGCCCTTTCAGGCTTGAGACATTAAATGGTTATAAAATTTCAGGGATACTATGCTTTTAAATTATACATTTTAGTGTTAATAAATTCAATTATTTAGATTAAAATGTCTTTTCTAGCTTATATACATCACTTTATATTAGTTTAATATTTGATATTCTTTCATCTGGTTGATGTTAATTGCCTGCTCTGTGCTGGCACTGGGAGAAGTACTGGAGACCCATTCATTTGGATAAATGTGCATAAATAACAAACTCAAAGAGATTGTCTTCTAGAACTCTTTTCTTTTCCCTTCTGCTGAGTCAGTAGCCTTTTCTATGCCCCCAGAGCACCAGATTCATTATTTAACTAATATTTCTTGAACATTTTGTTAGTCTAGTATTGCTACAAAATGAACAATCACAATTTCAAACCTTCAGTGACATATACAAATAAGCATCTATTTCTTATTTACTCATCTGTCTGTTATATGGGTGTGGACTGATCAAGGCTGGTTTTGCTGAGCTTAGTTCCCAACTGTGAAATGGGTTTAGACCTGTTTCATTTGTTTTCATCTTCCTTAGACCATTGGGTATCTGAGGATCCTCTCATGGTAAAGGTGGAAGAACAAAGGGGCAGGTGGAAATGTGATGCTCTTGCAGTCATTCTACTCCACTGACACATTTTATTAGCCAAACGAGTCACATGGCCACATTCCCTATCAATGGCAAGGGGATATATACTTCTGCCTTGGCCTCTGGCTGGGGAAGGTAGGGATGACTATCTGCTGAACAATCATCCACTCGGTCACAAGAGCCTACTATGTGTCAACCATTTGTAAGCTGCTAAAAGAGCAATTCGTTCCAAAAATCCAGAGTCTGTCTTTAGTCCCCACCAAACCAGCAAATACAACATGGTTGATTAAAGCCAATGAAGGTAGAGGTTAAGAATTCAGGCTCCGAAAGCAGGCAATCTGTGCATTCTGGTTTTCCCACTTATAAAATCTATGATCTTGGACCAGATTTTCATCTTCTCTGAGCCCCAATTTTCACATTTATAAATTAAAAGTGACAATAAGGCACCCATTCTAGAGGGCTTTTTGTGGAGATTAAATAGGTAGTACATGTAAAGTTTTAAATGAGAATCTGAGACAAAGGGAATGCTCAATAAATGAAGACTATTAAGTGCAATAAGTACCTGGGTATCAGCAGCACGGCTCAGGAATGAGAGTCCGGGACTGGGTTGGAAAGACTCAAGATGGAAAATCATGAACCAGTTGATACTGTCAAGGATAAATAAATTTTTTATATCACAACCAGAAAAATTAACCAGCTCCCAGAAATGGAAAGGAATGTACTTGAACATGGATCAACATATATTGGACTTAATGCTGCTCTCTGTGGCCTAATAGCAAACAGTCTTTTTCGGAGCATCTTAAATGTGACACAGGCTCATATAGCTGCTGGTTTACTGATGGCAGTGATCCCATTTCTGACAGCAGACGTATCTTACAAGAGTTTTATAAGTTTACCATTGATTGCAGGTGATTTGAATTGTGAAATCTGCACTGTAATAGGAAGCAGATTAATTGGACTTATTTTTGGTGGTTTGCACCCTGTTTTCCTTGGCTATACCTGTGAATGGTAGCCTAGCAGCCAGGTATGCTTCAGTCCTGCTCCCAGAGAAAGAAAACACCTTAACCTACTGGATCAGAATTTCTAAGCCTGTTTTTAGAAAGATGTTATTTTCCATTTTGCTCCAGACTGGATTTGTAGCATACCTTGGTTCTAGACAATATAAACTACTTATAAAGGCTCTTCAGTTACCTGGACTGGCCTAGAAATTCAGTGATTGTTAAGCAAATGTGTACACAAAAATAAAACTGTAAAAAAAAGAAAAAAAGAAAAGAAGAGAAATGAAGACTATCATCATCATCATCAGGCATCCCAAAAGGCACAGAAGACCAGCCTTACTTTGGAGGGACAGAGAGTAAATTTGCATAAGGTCTATCCTTGTGTCTAACCAGTTGGGTTACATGTGTGGGCTGGCCTGTCTCCTTTTCCAGCTGAACTCCTCCTCAAGGACAATATGCCCCCCTCCCAGCTGCTGGCACAAGGCTGGCCCTCAATGCATGCTGATGATAAACCACTGAAGTCCAGTCCTTCCCCATTGTGCTCGCCAGAGAGCTGCTGTGAAAACTAGCTGCAGTGAGGGATCACTGTGGGGTTTTGTTTTTGTTTGTTGCTGTTGTTTTCATTTCCAACTTGCTGCAGACAAGTGTTTTTTGTCTTTATTCTGTTCAGTGAGACATATCCCCAGATCACTGCTTGAATGGTGCAGCCATGTCCAAGTGCCATAAACGTTTCTCAACATCACTCATTAGTTCCATATTTAACTGTTTGTGAACTAGTAATAATCATTCTTTAGACCAACCCTAGCTCCCAGACCCCCCTTTGAATAGTGCTGCTGTACCTTTTGTGAGTCTCTTTAGTATGGAGTCCAATGGAAAACCCTCACCATGTAAAGCATGCAGATAAGCAGGTGTGCCTTTCTGAGAACCTTCCAGATACTTAGAGCCAAAAGGCAAAACCATTGCCTTTCTTGTCAGTGATTTTCTCTCAGATCATTTGTCCCTGCTTTTCCTTCATAGCCTTATTTTCTTATAAAAACCCAACAGAAGCTGCTACAGATGCAGGTATGTGAGTTAAGTGTTGGGCCAACTCCAACAAATTCTCCAGTGTGTAGTTCAGGGGCTCCTGAGAATGCTTCAAGCCCTGACACCTTCCAGCAAGGGACTATCATCCCTCGGAAAAAAGCGTGGCCTGTGCCAGAAACATGTGAGTCCTTTCTCAGAGGCTCCCCGGACTGTCAATAAAATTCGCTGAGGAGCCAGACAAGCACTACTGCCTCAGCACAAAGTATTTATAGGTTGTTTCATTGCTGTCTGCTTTTGGATGCTCACCAGCTCACTATATAACTGAAGTGGATCTTCCCAGCTGTGACTTTAGCATCAGCTCTTTCTAATGAACCTAGGCCTGGGTGTGATCCAAGCCTCCCAAGAAATGGGGAGCTCCAGGCCTAGAACAGGTGTTCCA